>NW_003307618.1:427012-428476 GCF_000143455.1 Volvox carteri f. nagariensis
CCGCCACCGTACTACCTGCCCTCCACGCCCTGACGAAGGGTGCATAGGCCCGGTAGATGCCATCCAACCCGAACACGGAGGCCCCCAGGGCCCCGGGCCGCCGCTCCAGGGAGGACTTGAGGGCCTTATGGAGGAAGGGAGGAGGGGTAGACGGTCGGAAACGAAAGTCAAAATCATCTGTCAACAATGCGGGCAGTATGTGTTGATCCCGGCATTGCAAGCGTTAGGACGCCGCGAATCTCCCTTCACCCAGTCGCATAGGTACCCCCGACAGCACCACCCACCAGCTGTGCGTTTTGCAGCACCGCATTGAAGCTCCGAAAGCTCAGTTTCACTGCATTCCGCCGCGCCGCCGTACCGCCAACCCCACCTCCACCCCCACTACCGCGGCCACTGGTAAGACGGTGGGGGAAGTGGGGAGCCAGGCCAGGAGCAGCTCGTTTCCGACATCCTGCGCCACCGCCGTCATTACAGCCGCCACCGCCGCCGCCACCACCACCGCCGTCACCTGCTTCGGCAACACCGGTACGCAGCCGTCCTCCCTCCTCCACCTCCACCTCCACCTCCACCTCCATGTCATCTGTCCGCCCGACCGCAAGTCCCTCTGTCGCCCCAACAGCCGCCAAGGCCGCCGCGACCGGATCCACTAGTGCTGGCCCCCCCATGGCCCCGGTTGCCGCCAACGCCGCTGCCGCTGCAGCTGCCGCTGCAGTAGCCGTTGCGCCGCCACTCTCTACCCCTGCCACTGCCACTGCTGGTGGCGCTACACCTCTTTCGCTGTGCTTCGCCTCCCTCCTCACGCCCCGAATCCTCCCCGTCTCAGCTCCAGTCCCCTCCTCCACCCCCGTCTTCACGCTCCTCCTCCTCGTCGTCCTCCTCTCCACCCCGTTGTTCTCTTGCAGCTGTTTGAAGGTGACTCGTGTGGGTCTGCTGAGGTTGACGATGGGCCGCATGCCGCCCATCTTGGGCACCAGTCTCAGGCGGGCGGGACCCAGCGGGCGGCAGGACAGCAGCCGCTGGGCCTCTGAACGGGATATCGCCTGAGGGTGGTGAGGGTGGTGAGGGTGGTGAGGGTGGTGAGGGTGGTGAGGGTGGTGAGGGTGGTGAGGGTGGTGAGGGTGGTGAGGGTGGTGAGGGTGGTGAGGGTGGTGAGGGTGGTGAGGGTGGTGAGGGTGGTGAGGGTGGTGAGGGCGGTGAGGGTGGTGAGGGTGGTGAGGGTGGTGAGGGTGGTGAGGGTGGTGAGGGTGGTGAGGGTGGTGAGGGTGGTGAGGGTGGTGCGGGTGGTGAGGGTGGTGAGGGCGGTGAGGGCGGTGAGGGTGGTGAGGGTGGTGAGGGTGGTGAGGGTGGTGAGGGTGGTGAGGGTGGTGAGGGTGGTGAGGGTGGTGAGGGCGGTGAGGGTGGTGAGGGTGGTGAGGGTGGTGAGGGTGGTGAGGGTGGTGAGGGTGAAGAGCAGGAGGTCAGCAG
>NW_003307618.1:428908-505590 GCF_000143455.1 Volvox carteri f. nagariensis
CAGCAGCGGGGGAGGGAGTGGGGGGTAAGGGGGGAGTGGGGGTTTAGGGGTTGGGGGGGGAAGCGGTGCTACTGTAGTGCTCAACAAGTGGTCGGGTCGAGGAAGCGGTGACGTGTTTGCAGGACTTCGTACATTATGCACCATGTGCAGCTCGATACCGCTTTGTCGTACCTGCTGCCTGTACGGCTCTGACTCCGTGACGTAGAAGTGCGCCCGCAGCAGCGGCACTGCCAGGTCCCTCAGCACCCAGCTCACCCAGCTGAACAGCAGCCGCTGATGGGCGGTGTGGCGGGAAGGGGAGCAGCAGCAGGACGAGGAGGAGGAGGAGGAGGGCTGGGCCTGGGCGGGGTTTCCAGTGCGGGTCCCTGGCCCAGCGGGCCCTGTGCGCGCTGCTGCTCCCCCCTGGAGCCCCCCTCCCCCCCCTCTCCCCGGCATCCAGCTCATCTCCCCCGTCCTCATCCCCTGCGCCGCCATGTGCACAGTGAGGTGCTCGTGGCGGCGCAGGGTCACCAGCTGGGACACTGCTCGGCGGAGGGCCCTGGGGGGGCCAGGGGAGGGAGAGTGAGGGATACCGCTCTTCAGAGGATAAATGAATGGGAGGGCTGTTGGGGGGCTGAATGGAGCTCATGTGAAGGGCGGAAATGGCAGTTTTGGTGGCACACGCCCAGGGCACCACAGGGGCCACACGTTTGCGTATCGTTGGCTGTGTTAGGGTCAATAAGCAGCTCCACACCGCCGAGGACCAGCACCCCCGGAATTACCGGAATTACCCCACCAGCCCGTACCTGCGGTTGCGGCCACTCCCGAGCAATGCCGGCGGTACGACATGCCGTAAAACGGACCACAAAAAAGCCACAACGCGTGCGGCGGGAACGCAGCACGGCAGCAGCGACTCCCCGCCACCGCCGCCAGCGGCGTCCACCGAGGCGCCGTCGCCACACCCTTCCGCCGGCCCGTCGGTGCCGCCGCCGTTCGCTGTTGCGTACGGCATCTCGGCGGCGTCAGTGCCACCGAAGCCCCCACGGCGCCCTCCGGACTTCTGCGAGCTGCGCTGTGAGGTGTTCGTACTACCGCCACCGCCACCGCCGCCGCCGCCAGCAGCAAGTTCCGCCAGGGTCCGCTCCAGAGCCGATTGACATCCGCTTGTCTGTGTGCCGTAACCAGAGTGGCTGCCCGCCGTCGGCACCGCCGGTTGCTGCCGCCGCTGCGGCCCCGCGGCTCCTCCGCCGAGCTGAGACGCCGGTGCGACCCCGCCGCCACTGCCGCCACCACCACCGGCCAATCCGGCAGCTAATGTACACAGTGCGCCCTCATACCGCTGCGGCGGCTGCGGCGGCTGCAGCCCTGACGCTACTGCCATCAGGGCCGGCGGCAGGGGCAGTGGCTGACGTGGCAGGAGCTGCCCGCCAGTCCCCGCCGCCGGACTGGGTGGCAGTAGCTGCGTGAAGGGCAGGGGGCCCGATGGCGTGAGCGAGCCAACACCCGGACTACCGTGATGGTCGCCGCCGTGCCCCGCCACAACCGGCGGCGCCCACATCGCCATGTCAGGTGCGCAATGACCTGCGGCCGCCTCCGGCATTGCGCCAGCGGCGGCGGCGCCGCCAGCACCGCCGCTTGCTGCTGCTGCTCCTGCTGTAGCAGCGGCCGTGGCATGTTCACCTGTCCGGTTGGGCGACTTGCTCTGTGAGGTGGCTTTGCCTCCCAGGTTTGGCTCCTCCGTGTGCTGCTGCTGCTGTTGCTGCCCATCGGGTCCATGTCGTTGCTGTTGTTGTTGTTGCTGCTGCTGTTGCTGCTGTTGTGCGGCTCTTGCTCCTTCCCCCCCCTCCTCCCCCTCCCCCCTCCTCCTGCATCTCCTCAGGGCGGCAGGCAGCGGGCAGTGGTGCTCCAACAGCACGCCAAACGGACACCGCCGGGCTCGAGCTGCAAGGGAACCCACCACAGGGGCACACGGGGGAACATCCACCCGCACATCCACCCGGGGGAACCAAAACACACTTGAGAAAATAACCCGGGCAGACGCGGAGGTGATAAGTGGATGAGTGGGTGGGTGGGATGGAATCCACACAACCCAATCAATTCACGGGGTGCCTTGAAGAAGCGGTCTCCAGTTCCTCACGTCTGAGACTTAGCAAACGGGGGAGAGGGTGTAAGCTTGGGCACGGGAGTGTGGGGGGAGAGAAGGTGACCAGGGGCGCGAAGGGCCCCTTCCTCCTCAGCGGCACCAATCGCGGCACCGCGCGAGGGACCGCTCGGCAGTTGAGGTGAGGTGAGAGGTGAGGGTGAGGGGTAATAGGGTGGTAGTAGATGGGGCCCGACCCGGCTGGCATGCGGGGGACTATACGATGCACAAGGCGAAGGGTCGGCTGCCCACGTATAACGTACAAGGAACAAGCGGGTTGTGGCAGGCAGCGCAGCGCGCTGGGTTGTAGCAGTCTCAGGAAAATCTAGCAGGTAAACAACCGCAAAGGCTCCTCCGTCAGGTGGAGATGCGCACCATCCTGGGGTCGCCCTCCTTTCCAGAGCTTTCGTCCACACAGCCTTCCATACCTCCACCCCAACGCGCATCCACCCACTCACCCAGCAACTGCTTCAGCAACCGCAGCAGGTGGACATAGCGCCGTACAACACGCCGGCGCAACGGCGGAAGGTTGGGTCGCAACTGACCAGGTGGTACGACAGGCGCCGCAGCCGGGGGGACTACGGCAGCTGCTCCGCCGCCAGCGGCGGCAGCGGCAGCTGCGGCACCACCGCCGCCGCCAGCCGGAGCACCTTGTACGCCAGTCGGCGCAGCCGTGTACGACGCGGAAGTACGGCGGCCTAGCTGTGCCGCGCCACTGCTTCCGCCAGCGACATGCTGTGCGCACGCTGGCGGCGCGGGCGGCTGTCGCTGGGGCTGCTGCGGTGGTTGTCGAGGTTGTTGCGGTGGCAGTGGTGGTTGTTGCAGTTGTTGCGGTTGTAGTTGGTGGTGGTTGTGATGTCGATGCGCCAGGAATATTTGCGCGAAAAGGCGGTGGTGTGGCAACGAGCCAGATTGCAGGGTGCGCAGCATATCTGCGGCGAGGGAAGGGAAGGGAAGGGGCAAGGAGCCGGATGAGGCGAGCGAGGAAGAAGAGGTGAAGATGGCGGTCTTACAGAGTGTTGTACGGATCCAGTGTTGCATTCTAACCCACACCCCACTTCCCCCCGTCCCACCTCACACACACAGACACACCCCGCCCACAGCGCTCACGCTTCGACGGCAACCCTGCTCGGGGGCCATACGTGGCGCAGTAAAAGATGTGTCCGCGGGGAATGCGCTGCAGGCTGGGGGGCAGCCAGCCAGCGGGGTGGGGGCTGGGGCGGCGGCAGCGGCGAGGGCACCCCCGGCCCAGACCGGAAGCTGCAGCCTCGCCATGGCCGCCACCGCCATGGCCGCCACCGCCAGTGGCGACCGCTGCCTGCTGCTGCCCCATCCCGCGACTCAACCCGCCCGTGGACGCAGCCACCGCCGCTGCCGCCGCCGGGATGTCGGCTGTTGCGCCCGCGTCATCGGCGGCCTGTACGGGACCTGCCGGCCCCGCCCCCCCTTTTTCCAGACGGAGGCCGCCGGTGGCGCAGCGGCTGGTGGGGCCGGCGGCAGCGGCACTGCTGTTGACCCGCTCCGCTGACTCAGCTACCCCGTCAGCCGCCGCTACCGCAGCTGCTGGTGGTGTGGCCTGTAACTCGGCACCGGGGGCCACACCGCCTCGCTGCCCCCGAGGCCGCCTGCGCTTGCCGCCGCGACGTCGCTTAAACGCCCTTGTCTTCGCCCCCACCGCCGCCGCCGCCGCCGCCGCCGCCGCTGCGGCCACATCCGTGTCGCTGCCGCCTCCGTCGGCGTTGGAGAGACTCCCCTCCGCGGCTGTGTCCATCTCCACATCCACAACGCCATTACCCTGATGCTCCTGTCGTACGCCGTACGTCCCTATCAACCCTGACGCCTCTACCCCTGACGCCACTTCATCGTACAATTCCAGCAGCCGTATGCCGTACTTCTTTTTGTGTGGCGGCGTGCTTGACGGCATGTCGTACGTGAAGTCCCAAAGTGGCCAGGGACTGCGGCAGAGCACCTGAGGGAGGTTGAAGTAACGGTGCCGACAGGGTGGGTGGTTGTCCATTATTGGTGTTGGGCCGTACATACATACATACATACATACATACATACATACATACATACATACATACATACATACATACATACATACATACATACATACATACATACATACATACAACGCCCTCTTGCATAGTCCCTGGTTTTAAAAGTGTTTCTGTACTCATCACAACCCTGGATTTGGGACGAGGTCCAATACATGACACATACGACGCACAGACTGCCCGGTAAGATCAAAGCCAGGCCGAACTCCAATCACAACCAAAACAATAACCCAAAAATAACCTCAAAGCCACAGAAACCCAGGAAAGCGCAGAAGTCCAGATCCCCAGCGGCAGCGCCCCCAAGTGGCGACAGCTGCGGCGTTAACAGCCCCCTGAACAGCACAATACGATACCCAAACCCAAACCCAACCTCGCCACCTCAGCAGCTGCCGTACGTACGTGCCTGCGACGCTGGGGCATCCAGACTATTAAACGACACTACGTCCCACTCGCCGTCGCCATCACCATCACCTCCTGCGGGAACTCCTGCCGCAGCCAGCACCATTGCTGCTGCCGCCGCCGCCGCCGCTCGCGCCCCTGCTGCCTCCTGCCCACCCTCGTCCATGTCCATCTCCTCTCCTGCCCCTGCTGCTGCTACTGCCTCCGCTTGGGCCGCTACAGCCGCCTCTGAAGGTTTGGCTGCGTCCTCCGCGGCGGCCGCTGCCGCCTCCCGCTGCCGCTGCTTGGCGGCCCTCCGCCGCTGCCACGACCTGGGCCTCTTGCCCGCCCGGACCGGCCCTGGAGCCGTCGTCACCAGCCCGGGGGGGACGGGATCAGAGCCCGCAGCGTCACCCCTGTCAGTCCGGATGTCTGTAGGAGCCGCCGGGATCAAACCACCGCCCGCACCGGCCCCTCCTCCGACCTCAACCTCAGCCCCATCCCCAGGGCCTCCGTCGTCACAACCCATATCGCAGTCGCCTCCGGCAGCCCCCGATCCGGTCGCTCCAGGCGGTCTCCCGGGGCCGGCCCTCCCCCGTGTTTCCCCTTGCCTACTCGGCTGCTGCTGCTCCTGCTGGTGCTGGTGTTGGTGTTGGTGTTGCTGGTGCTGGTGCCGGCAGAGATGCTGCGCCTGATGCCGCTGAGCCGCCACCTTATCTTTCTGATCATGCTGGTGTTGTTGCTGCTGCTGCTGTCGCTGCTGGAGCTCTATCGCCTCTTCCAGGGTCGCAGCGAACCAGGAGTAACGCCGTCGCGACCGAGGTGCCTGTGGCTGAGGCGGCTGAGGCTGTGCGGGGTGGTGCGGCGGCTGCTGCACTGCGGGCACCCGCAGCGGCTGCGGTGCGGCAGAGGCAGCGGCAGGGCCCCCGGGGGCCAGGCAGCACGGCTTGGGAGGCCTCGCTGCTGGCCTGGCCATGGTGACGGCACCAGCACCGGCAGCGGCCATACCGGCGGCAGCGGCGGCTTCCGCTTTAGTGTTTCTGGCGATGACGGCCTGGTAGCGCTCCCGGGCGACCTGTGTGTGTGTGTGTGCGTCATGTGATTGATTTCGAGCCGCAAGAACGGAGATAGGAGTGTTAGCTGTGCACCAAGTGGGCGGACATGAGGTGAGCGCGGGGTGCTGCTCGTGTCCCTCGGTCCCCTGGTGGTCGCCACCGGGGTGGGTCGGCGGGCAGCGGGGGTCCCGGAGGTCCAGCTGCCCTGGCCCTGAGCCCGCGAGTGCGGGGCGGGGGAGAGGGAGGGGGAGCGGGGGACAGAAGGGGGCAGCGCGACAACCTCCAACAGGCCCTCCTCCTCCTCCTCCTCCACCTCCACCTTCCTAGGGCGCCAACCGGTGCCTAGGGTTTTTCTAACCCCAAGTAAATCGAGTAAATTATACATGCATACATACGTACAACGGTAAACTCACCCAATTACCTAATCATAGGTTCAGGTCCCGTCTCTCGTATCCGTCTGTTGTACCCCGTACATGCCGTGACACACACACCAGCACACACCAGCACACATATCCTCGTGTGTCGTCGCGCCCACCTCATTGATGGGTCGACCGGAGACCTGGAGATAGTTGCCATTGCCTAGTCCGATGAAGAGTGACCCGCGGGTCATCAGGTGCAGCATGAGCTCATCTCCCACCCTGGCCAGCAGCTGCCTCCAGGGCGGCCCCAGCAGCGCCGCATTGGAGGTGTTGGGGCACCATTGCTCCGCGTGAGACATGCCCCGCACGTAGCCGCAACCGCTGTTGGGACGGCGCTGGGAGGGGACAGCATTGGGCGGGCGGGTGGTGATGTGCCGAATAGGAGGACGGCAGTGACCAGGCAGTAGGGGCTCAGGGGGCGGGCGTTGGGATGGATGGCGTTGAAATGGACGGCAGCAGCCAAGTCGGGGGCAGCTTAGACCGGATTGCGCTGCAATAACTGCCTGTCTGATGTGGGTGGGTGGCTCGGCCTCCTCGAGGGTGGCTGCCTGACCGACCAAAACATAATCCCGTCTTCCTTCTGGCAAAGAAAGGAGGTGTGCGTTTGTGTGTGTGTGTGTGTGGAGTTGGAGTTGGAGGTGGTGGGGTTCAGCTGTTGTCCGTACTCAACTCAACAACTCCCCTTTCCGACGACCGCAATCTCCCACATGCTCCCCCGCTCTATCACCCCCCCGTCCCCCCCCCCCGCTCGCCTGCCCGCTTTCACCTTCCGGTATCCGTTCCTCAGCACGCTGCAAGAGTTGGTGCGGACCAGCGTGTCGATTGCGCGATCCAGGATCTAGGCGGAATCAACCGCAAGAAGCATAGCATCGATGGCCAACGTCAAAATCATTCGGTAGGTGTGGGGAAGCAAGTTGGGGGGGAGGGAAATCATGTGAAAGGTGTGGGATGGAGGTGATGTGTACGTACGGGTAGGTGAGGTTCGTTTTAGAAGAGCAATGAGGGGAGGACGGTTGGGCTGGAGAGGTAACTGCTGGCGAGGCAGGTCGGGGGTTGAAGAGGGGGACGGGACTGGAAAGAGGATCAGCCAACCTGCAACCTATAGGAGTCGATCCACTCGTGCCTAGGTTGTCGCCCTCCGCCATCAAGGGAGTTCATCTTTAGGATATACGTCCTGACAACTTCCCGAGCCCAAAGCAATTGCGAACGCAGCGTTTCCTCGATCCCGTGTATGGCAGACAGTCAGACAGACAGACAGACAGACAGATAGAAACAAACCTCAGCACCTCAGTAATAGTGGATGAGGACGCAGCGAACCGGGCCCAGTGGCATATAGGTGTGTGTGCTCACCACGTCCCCTCTTACCTCGTCCTGGTTGCAAGTATTGAGAAGCATTTGGGGAGATTGAGTCTGAGCCGGCAGTGGCTGCGGGGGCGAGCTGTCACAAATGTAGCAGCCCAACAGGAGATGGCGATACGGGGTGACATCATCGCTTCGGAGCAGCGACTCGTCCAGCTGGGGGTGTGCCTCGTGAGCCAGACGAATTAAGTGATCATGTATTGTGGCGACATAGTGGTACAGGCGCAGCAGCACAATGGGTTTCTCGTGGCCGCTCCGGGCGCGATGCATGGCTTGGCAGTTTTCCCACCTATTCCCATCCCCGGCAGACATTTCATGGCTTGGGCCTAGTCATTCCTACATGCATTTATCCTTTGTAACTTGGGCTTCAGAAGTTGTGCCACACGCACGCGTTCTGAAAAATTTGAAATAATTTCGGCTTCGGGGCATCCAGCAGACTTCGATCCAACAATAATCTTATTATTATCACAATATTTGTGCATGTAAAGAGAATCTTAAGATTTCAAGAGCTGGCTGTCCGGAGGTTGAGATTGTCTTTCGTGCGTAGGTGCAGCAGGCTTTTCGCTTGCTTCAGGAAATGACCATTACTGCAAGTTTGGGACGAACTCAGGACCTTTCCACCAGGAGATGTACAAGAGCGGCAATGTAAGGGTTCACGCCTGGGGGTGGTGAGCGTTCACTAGACGGTAAAACGGTAGTTTCGGAGTGTGAATTAGTCAACAATATTCAACCTGCAAATGCTTCATTTTCATAACTAAAAACAAATTTAAACAGTATGGTTCCCCGCTCTATTTGTAACGCCGATAACGTGTAATTTCAAGTCTCCGTGAACGTCATGATCTGCGATTTACCAACACCCGGCGACCCCTTTAACCCTGTAAGCTATATAGTACATCCCTTGAATACAGTGATATATGTGACTTGGTGCTGCATAGCATATATCGACAGCTAGGCGTGTCGAAAGAGTGCGTGTGTGTGCATGTATGTGTGTGTGAAGGTTACAAATATCTGACCGGGCATGACACTGGCCATAGGCTGCTGCCCAGACCCAACGGAAAGACCGCCTAAGCTCTCTCCCACGGACGGGAGAAGGGCGTGAGGAGGCATTATCCCCTCCTAAGCAGCCGAGAGCCGCACGTCGCTAGCTCCGCTCTCCTCCCCCTGGGGTGGGAGGCGTCGCACGCGCGCACGCTCTCACAAGTTTTTTTTGTGTGTGCGTGTGCGTGTGTGCATGCGTGTGCTACATAGTAGGGGGGGTGCGCACCCCGTACCTGCAAACCACCCAATACGAGCCGAGGGCTCAAGGCCTGCCAGATCGCCTATAAGCACTGTCCTACCTCGCACTTCAGACAAAGCAAGTGATAAAAGGATACTAACGACCAAAGGGAACCATAGAGCTGTGGCGGGACCATATCGGACCGTTCCAGCATCCTTGCCAAACGTTCAGGTTCCCACTTCATAGTGTCCTTTATATGCTCAAAGCCTGGGAAGTCCATATCAGGTCTGATTTCGCCCTACACCGGACAGTCCGGCAAGACGTGCTTCTCATCTCAAGTATGGCTATCAGTGCCGCAGCGGGGGCGTACTCGCGCCTCCATCGGTACATAACGCCGTCCCTTGTGCGCTCTGTTCGCCGCCAATGCCCAACAGCGAAGCCAAAAACGCATAAGCTTACAATTCACTGAACGCGGGATAAATGTGTTGTAGAACTAAGTTTGTGGCGGTCAGCGCTCTGGACGAACTGGTTTCCGTATCATGCCGTGCAGATTGCACGGGCATCTCTGGGCTCCTTGCCCTATATTAGCTTGCGCTTATCTGTCTAACTTGTAACACAACGATGTGCTAAAGTTGTATGCATTACGTGCTAAGCAACGGCATAGTTACCAATTACAACAGGTTATGAGCCCCGCACAATGTCGCATTGCGCTGCCGAGAGGTCGCCGGATCGATACCCACTGGCTGTTGCCCTGAGAATGGGAGACCGGGATGAGGCACGGGAAGGCCCGGAGCGAGAGAGTGTCGCTCACGGGGGGGTGTTGGAAATGACCGACACTCATATACCAGTGAATGGTAGCCACAGTAATAGGACCCAACGGGGGTCCGGCGCTTTGCTGGTCTTAACAGGTTATGAGCCCCGAATGGCGCATTGCGCTGCCGAGAGGTCGCCGGATCGATACCCACTGGCTGTTGACCAGAGAATGGGAGACCGGGATGAGGCACGGGAAGGCCCGTAGCGAGAGAGTGTCGCTCACGGGGGGGTGTTGGAAATGACCGACACTCATATACCAGTGAATGGTAGCCACAGTAATAGGACCCAACGGGGGTCCGGCGCTTCTTAACACTACTCAAAGCCTCAGGGACTACATCAAGAGGATTAAGGACATTGTCGAGGAGCTTACTGCATGCAAGCAGTCTGTAGCGGATGCGAACGCGGTCTTGATCCCCCTTAAGGGGCTCCCCTCCAGATATGACCCATACGTTGCACCGTATTATAGTATAACAAAATGCTGTGATATGCGGGAGCACCTCCTTCCTGCCCGCTTGCTCAGCTGCTAGACCCATCCAATGCCTGAGTGTACCTTAGAGCACTTTCCAACACTATTCGTCTTAGGTTATAATCGATATGAGTACGCAAGTTTCGTGTTGTCGTTTACTCGCGTAAGGTGTTTGGTAACTACGTTACACTCGCTTCGCTGATCAATTTGTGGTCGAAATGCAAATGTACACTCGTTTACGTATGTTTGCGTATTTTACCTGTGGATAAGCCATTCCTTGTGTGAATGTTTTGCCACACCGAGATAATGTGCTTTACTTTGTCATTCGTGGACTATACGTCGTAGTCGTACTCGAGGCTTATCTCTTGAGGGCCTCCTGTGATGTCCTTAATGTCGAAGCGCTGATGGACACCCTTAGGACACCCTGGACACGTGTCAACGATGACTGGGCAAATGATAGGCTGGCCGTGGACCCTAGAGTTTTCGTTACGGACGGTAGGAAGCCCGGCGTGAAGATGGGCCGTCATAAGCACTGGATGGGGCCACCGAAGCCGTACGCGGGTTATATCCCGCCGGCGCTTCATCGTGCCCTAATCCGTTTTCGTTTGCGTGTCTCCGACCTGGCGGTTAACAGTGAGAGCAACAGGGCTAGGGAGCACCGCGTGTGCGCTGCGTGTCGTAGTAATGGTGCTATTGAGGATGAGAAACACTTCTTGGTAAAATGTCCGGCGATTGCGTCTGCGCGTCAGAAGCTCTGGGACCTCGGTGCGCCCGTCAATGCGAACATCCGTGATATCATGCAAGTGGATGATCAGCGTGGTCTTGCAAAGGCAATTTTTGAGATATTTCGCTCCCGGCATAAGCACCTAACTACCTAACTTTCTCGGCGGTAACAGGCAATTGTGTGTCAGAGTCAAATTGACGCTGTTCGTTCTCATAAACACCCGTTTTCTTCTCGCGTAGAACTTTCTTTTTCTGTTGTTTGTTTTGTTTGTTTCGTTTACTTTTTCTCTTTTTTCTTTTCCCTACCGACGGCGCTGTCAAAGCGGTTCATGAGCCTCCGGGTTCGTTTGGGCCGTACGAGCTCGCTGAAGCTTGTAACATCCATCCATCCATCCATCCATCCATCCTGTGATCGATAGCCTGACTCCGGTATCTATAACCGGCAGCGAGCTTGACAAAGTCGCTTTACGGCTCTCTCTCATTGGAACACTGTAAGTTTTGTGAGCTAGACAACAAGCCCTGTGCGGTCCTTCCTTTTGTCAACCGCTTACGTAAAATCCCTTAACCAGCCGAACTCCTGTGTGGGCTAATCGAGGCCCATAACCTTCACGCCGGGCAGACTCAGTCGGTGAGGTAAATCCTCGTCGCTGTTGATTGTTGCCTGGAGGAAACTCTGGCCCCTTTCGCAGGTTGCCACTTGCCTCGTGTCACGACTTGCCTTTTTTGTCGTCAAGTCAGCACCTCAAGCTACCTGCAGGTCTGCGCCAGATCTCCCTGTGCACCATAGCCGTAAAGCTATGGCTGTTGTAGCCGCCTGGGGGGCCCAGCAGGGCCACCTCGATGATAGAAACCTCGGTTGCGCACACCGAGAGGGTTGCGACCCGCGCGTCGCCTAAGTGGCCTTGGGTTATCTGCCTCGTAGTATTCCACTGCAGGAGCGAATTGAGGCTAGTGACAATTTGGTGTGAGCACGTATGGTGAGCCATTTTGGTAGGTTAGGTAAGCTAGGCCACGCCAGCCGCAACCTGTCAGCCGTGTTACGCACAGCTGCCCTACTAATCAGCAATTTTGGGCCATTGCGCTTATTGGTTCGACTTGCTTGCGCATTCGGGTACTCTGACAGCTGATACTGTGTTACGCACAGCCGTTTGCCAGTCATTCGACACCCGATTACTGAATACAATTTACTCTCTTTACCATCTAGGCTTGGTCAGTCCAGCCTGTTGGAAATGACCGACACTCATATACCAGTGAATGGTAGCCACAGTAATAGGACCCAACGGGGGTCCGGCGCTTTGCTGGTCTTAACAGGTTATGAGCCCCGAATGGCGCATTGCGCTGCTGAGAGATCGCCGGATCGATACCCACTGGCTGCCCAGAGAATGGGAGACCGGGATGAGGCACGGGAAGACCCGTAGCGAGAGAGTGTCGCTCATGGGGGGGTGTTGGAAATGACCGACACTCATGTACCAGTGAATGGTAGCCACAGTAATAGGACCCAACGAGGGTCCGGCGCTTTGCTGGTCTTAACAGGTATTACTGTTATATTACATATTTAGCTCACCTGAACAGCAGGTTCGAGCTTCTCTGTGATTAACAAACATTTCGCGTACCTCTGGCCGCATCATACGTGCTCACACCAAATTGTCACTAGCCTCAATTCGCTCCTGCAGTGGACCACTACGAGGCAGATAATCCAAGGCCACTTAGAGGACGCGCGGGTCGCAACCTGCTCGGTGTGCGCAACCGAGGTTTCTATCATCGAGGTGGCCCTGCTGGGCCCCCCAGGCGGCTACAACTACCCCACCATCCACATTTGGTCGATCCGTTCGACCAGGATTCGGAACCGATCGACATAGGTCTTTTGGCTAGAGGCGTTCGATTCAATTTGGAGCCACGTCCAGCCATTTTCCGTATTTGATACCTAGGGGTAGTTCAGTTGGACCCCGAACTGGAGCAGCTTCCTCGGCCAACGAGCTTCATCACGGCCAGCTCCCAGGGGGGGAACGCTCGATTACCTCTATTTGAGTACAGAGACTTATGCGCTTCACCACGCAGTTATATGATGGAGTAAATGCTGTAACCTTATTTTCCTGACGCGGTCTCCACGAAGCAGGCTCTCAATCACTACGTACTCATTACATATTAGCACTCTCCAGCGCCACAAATCAGGCCAGCTTTAGCCACGCAGCTACTCTTCCTTTTCAGCACAACAGCGACACCAGCTTGGGTGGGGCGGGGATAGTACTCATTAGTAGTCACTGCGGCAACATCCCGCGGGCCGCCACTGCACAACATCTTCGCTCAACCATTACGCGAGATCAGCAGGAGGTAAGTTCGGTATCGAATAAGGGTACGCGTAGGGCGTCCGGTTCGGGTTCTCACTCTAGCTTGAGCGAAGCTTCCCGCGTCGCGTGCTCGCGTTCCGACAACGGCTTAGCAGCACAGGTGGAACCCCTCTTTACGAAGCTAGCTCAGGGTGAAGTTACTGCTCCACAAAACACCTCGGGGGCAAAATACGAACGGGAGAAATGGTCGCGTCTTTTCGAAACGCTAGGTAGGCCCCGTACCTACATCAACTCTTTGCTTAAAAGTCAGCGCGTGATCCGTACTCGCTACTAACTTTCTATGAGGAAGGTCAATGCTACAGTCGTATGACGCGACATTTGCACAATGATTTACGGCCGCTGTCCCGGTTGGCTGTGTGCCTAGCAGTAAGGTACTGCTTGACATGATGATTAGTACCAAACCCTCTTCTGAAAACCGCTTAGCGGTTCCTATGCGAACGAGTCTATCCAGGAGAACAAGCGTGTAGCACTTCACCAAAGCGCCTCTTACTGCTATGCCCCGGTAGTTACTCGGCATGCTGGGGTCCCCCTTCCTCATCTACGGTTCCACCAAACGGTATCCGCACCAGACGTCATGCCGGCAGGACGGGACACCTAAGACCCTCACCTCGACTTCGTTCAGCAACACCAACTCGGTCGACAGCTTGTGTGGTGTCGCAAACTCCCCTCTGCAGATCCTAGGCTGTTTGGCTGAAGGCATTCATGGTGGGGGATCCCACCTCAAAATAGTCCGCGTAGTCCAGGTAACGAGCAGTATCAAACTCCGCCAGGCTTTCCGGGCCTTACCTGCCCTACACCCACCTTCATCACCCACTGTAACATAAAGAACGAACATCAAGGGTCGGTGGTCGGTCGGCTCCCATCCATCCAACTCAATCAGGTTCCCCACCCTCAGAAAGGTGGGGAAGCACACGGGAAGTCCCGTGTGTATTCTTGAGCGGAGTGTGGCTCCCAATGGTGTTGCCTGGCTGGGTGACTCAAGCTCGAGGTGCTGTACAAGGATGGCGGCCATTACGTGGTGACTTGCCATGCGGCTCTGCTGACATCCAACCAGATGAACCGTGTTACCAATGTTACCACTTGTCCCGATGTCCGCATGTTGGTCGAGCATTGGCAATTGAAGCTTGGTTTGATGTCTGATGGGTGAAGCTACGGTTTGGAACGGCTCCCTATTCAACTTTGAAAATGCCTATTCGTGGCATCACACAACGTTCGTTATTCCCTTTTTCTCTTGCGGCTCCGTCTGGGTGTAAAGCGTCTCGCCCGCCTGGGCATGGTTCCCGGCGGCGAGGTGCCCGGCATGGGGGCTCTGGACATGGAGGCGGCTGAGGGCGCCATCGCTGGCAGCACTCACGAGGTGGTGCCGGGTATGGGGCTGGCGGAGGTGTACGGATCACCATGCATGGGACCCACTTTCGGTGCCATTATCGTGTCAGGGCCATGTGGCGCTGGCGGCGCTGGAGAAGCACTGCAAGGTGGCGGTGGCGGGCGCTGGCCGCTTCGGGTTAAGTTGGCGGCAGTGGCGGCTGGTGCTGCTGCTTGTACCGTACTGATACGAAAGGTTCGCGCCACACCTTTCGTTTTGGGCCACGAAGTGTGTCACAGTGGAAAAAGCTCTATGGAGAAAATTATTTACTTGTCGCGAAAATGTGTGGCACGAATGTGTTGTACGCCGTGTACATGGTGTAGAACAGCCAGAACTGAGTTCTTACACGCCAGAACTGAATTTTTCATATAGTTATAGCTTCCTTTTATTGTAACTGTTGTTTGCTGGACATCCTGGCACGCTACGTGACAATGCGTTGACCATGAAGCCCAGACGACCCAAGCAAACCAAGCTCACAGCCTTTTTGCCAAAGCTTGCTCGTGACACTCCTGTTGAGCTCAGAGCAGGCGTTGCTAATATTAATGTTGCTCCAGAGGTCTTGGCTGCTAGAGCCGAGCGTGAAAACGCGATGGCAGTTCAAATTGCCCGGCAGCGCAGCAGTTTGGGAGCTTTGATGCTGTCGCTCCTTGTTGTGGCTTCCCTGGAGCCCCGCGAAATGTGTGTTCATGTAAACAAATGTGTGCCATAAAAACTGACAGCCCTCGCGAATTGGTGTAACAAAACGAAAAATTCCAGCTATATTTTTGGGGTACCCGCGAAAGGTGTGGCGCGAACCTTTCGTATCAGTACGGTAGTGAAGCCGCGGTTGAGGCGATTGTGGCATGAAATGCGCTTCTCTTGTGTAAGCTAAATGGTTAGCTTTGGCATTGCCAGCAGGCTGGATGTTGTTGGCTGATATGGTGGATATGGTGGCCGACTGGTTATCTGGACTGGGCTGTTAATGCACATTGGCCCAACCCGTGTGGTGGGTGAATTGGGTTCGTTGCTCGCAGGCGATTGCGCTGCGGAAAGGAAGGCAGTTGAACTCCAACGCAACTTATATAATGCAGTTCGAACTGCATTATATAGGAGGAATCGGAGAAATTCCTCCGATGTGCCAAAACGGCGTTGTAGAAAAGAATTGCAGCACTGGCGGTTCCGCTGCCTCCTGTGCGGCCCACAGTATGATATACAGGTATATATACATACCGCAAAACTTGATAATACCATCCTCCTATCCATCCCGTTATGCATGTATGTGATCACGGAGCAGCGCAGCCGCCGAGGAGTCCCTGTACAAGCGGTCTTAAAATGACATGAATGGCCCCCGTGAATTAAAAAAGCCTCCCGTGTCGCACGCGGGCCCAGAGAGCCCAGCGCCAGAAAAAACCAATGGCAGGTGGAGCGCTTGCTGCTGCTCACTCATATCGGATCGGCGCAAGGTCATATATGGCACTTACCACCATTTTTTAAACTGAAGGATAGAGCTGTGCCGATGGGCACGTGCAGGTATACACACAGTGCTGCTAATCACTGTCGTCTAGTCGGCTCAATCAAACACGCCATTGGAGTCAACTTTCAAGGACACGCTTCCCCTGCCCGCTATCCTCGTCTCCCCAGCGTCAAGAGAGGCACACCGGATGAAACAACAGTAGGGAAGCCAGCACCAAGGCACAACCCCAATTTATACGAAACCTTCGAGCTCATTAGTACCCGTCAAGCAAGCAGATGTGGCCTGTCCAGAGGCCAAGCCCTGGAAGTTGAAGCTACCAAAACGACCATACACAGTGTGCTACTCCCAAGCGCCACTGTTGCCAGCGACCTCCTCCTCGTCATCTCCCCCGCCAGCATCCGCGTCCACATCGCCATCACCATCGCTGTCCCCAAGACCTGCCATGGCCGCTTGTGCCGCCAAGTCTCCATCATCATCGTCACCATTGCTGGCTTCATCCTCCGCATCGCCGCCCTCTTTGTAAACGCCCTCCTCCTCCTCCTGTTCCCCTCCCAACCCGCCCGCCTCCGCCTCATCCTTACCATCCCCGCTCCTCTGGCTGACTTCTCGACTCGCCGGCACCCGACTTCCAACAAACCCATCATCATCATCCTTATCACCGCCGCTGTCGCCGCCTGCCTCAGCCTCAGCCTCTGGGCCATACCCATTGCCACCACTGCCGCCGCGTTGACCTTCAACCTGAGCACCTCCACCATTACGGCTGATGTTACTGCTGCGGCTGCTGCGATTGCTGCCCCGACTAGTGCTACCACCATAACCTCGGCCGGCGCTGCTGGGAGCCACCCCCTCGGTGGCCCCGGAGTGCCGCTTCCCTGACACGCTCCTTCCAGATCCCCCCTTTTCATCGCGCTCCATTCTTTCTCCACTTGCTCGAGTCTCGGAACCGGAGGCCTCCAGTCCAGAAGAGTAATGGCTCTCCTGTTCCCTTCCGAGCCCCGTGTCCCCCTGCTGCGGCTGCTGCTGCCGCTCCTCCTCCATCGCCCGCTGCGCAGCCTCCGCGTCCTCCTTCGCCATTTGCGCATCCTCCTCCGCCTGAAGCGCACCAACAGTTGTGAGAGGGACAGGCGCGGACGGGTCAGTGGGTAGTTCGCATCAGGGTTGGATGGGAGGCGGTGATCTCCCGCGGGGCAGAAAGCGGGAACAGGATTTGAAGAGAGACAGATCGGGACATGCAAGGTAGGGGCATGCAAGGACGGAGAGGAAACGGCCGTGCGCACCTCACCTTCATTTCTCCACCCAACACGACAACGCGGTCCTCTGATGTTTGCTTTCGGGTTCTATGTCGCGGCCAACCGAACGAACACACACCAAGAGGGCGTGATCGCGTTTTTCCTTTCCACCCCAAATCAGCCCTAAGACCTGTAAGCCGCCAACCTCTCTTTCCCATCATCCTTCTGAGTTCCCACTTTTTTAAAACACCCGGCCACCGTACCTCCAGCCGCGCCTCATCCTGCATGTCGTGGCGCTTTGTCATGGACATGAGCCGCACGCCCCCAATCACCGCGAGCACCTCCCGTTCACCCTCCACTTCGCTGTCCTCGGCCTCACTGTCGCTCTCGCCCGCAATGCTGCTGCCGCGGCTCCGCCTGCCGTTGCGCTTGCCGCCACCGCCGCCGCCTCCACCGCCCCGTGCCGCGCCGCGACCGCGCCGCGCCGTCCCCTTACTGGAGCGTGAGGTGCCTGGCCCAGCAACACTGGTGCCGGTCGCCGACGGGGAGAACGAGTACGGTGGCCGGGCGCCTGCCGTGCCCGTCATCTTCGGCGGCGGCGTGGAGCTGTCCGTGACGAGGTGCTTCCCCGCCGTGAGCCAGGGTTTGAGGTGGATATCGGGAATGTGGGAAGTCTTAGCGCCGTCATCATCGTTGCGTTGGGGCCGCGCCTCCATATACCTGCGTGACCAGGTACATGGTAATGACAACCGGAGGGCAACAGCCGGGGGGGGAGGGGACGGAAGTCGGGAACCCGGGAGACCGACGTGGCCCATGTACCACCGGAGCATGAAGGTGGAGCGCCGGTGCATGTGAGGTGGAGAGCGGGAAAGGCCAGAGTGGCCAGAGAGGAGGCGGCAGGGCTGGGATTGGTAGGCGGCTAGGAAACCGGGAGGCGCCCTTTATCAGGTAAAGGGAGGGACCCGGTGACCAGGTCCAGAATCGGCCAAGCGCATCGCTGGGCCCTTTCCAAGCATCTCCCTCCACCACTACCCCTCTGGTTCGCGAGAACGCAGATCCTCACACCAGGCAGCTCCACCGCTCACACCCCGGTCGCTTCCCTTTCCCTTTCCGCGTGTTGAGGAGCCCCGGGACAGCTCGACAAGGCAATCCCGAAGCCCTTGCAACAGGTCCGAGCCCGCAGCACATACGACGACATGGTTACCCTCCCGACCCGTGCTCGGGCCTTTGTCTGTCTCACCCTCCCACCCTCTCTGGCTTCAATTAAGGGTGCTCAGCACTTACTTGGCCTTGATTCCCATGTACGCGGGGTTGGGAGGAATCTTTTCTGGCGGTAGGAACCAGCCCATGCCCACAATCGGGTAGCGCTCGGGGCTGTAGATGGCCGGGTCCCGGGGCACCGCCCGTCGGCGGTCGGCTTCCTGCGGCAGCGTGACATTGCGCAGGTCGCCACACACCTCGCTTGCAACACGTTCCCTTTATCTTCGCCTCTTTCCCCTACCTCCTGCGTCTCCTTGGCCTCCCCCGACGAGCTCCTGTACGTGTGTTTCGGCACCGGCGGCGCCGCATCCGGAATGGGCTGCCTGCCAGAGGGCCTCCAGATGCCGCCGCCGGGACCCGGACTAGTGTCCCGGCCACGGTCCGTTGCGTGCCCGCCACCGCCGCACCCGCCAGCCTCCAAGCTATGGGCCCGCCGCCCGCCGTCGTCTTCAGTGCTACGGCAGCTGCGGCTGTACAGTGGCGGCGGCGACGCCAGCAGGTGGCTGTTGCGGGAAGTGTCACGTGCGCTGGCACCGCCGCCGCCGCCGCCGCTGCTGCCACCGATTCGCAGCTTGGTGCCTGGTGGCAAGTACACCGCCCCAAGCGCCAAGATAGCCGCTTTCTGTGCGCTGGCTTTGGCGGCGGCAGCGGCCTGAGCCTCTTTTTCCTTCTCCTTCACCTCCTTTTCCTTCACCCTGGCGTAACCCGCACGTTCCAGAGCCGGAAGGTGTGTGCCGTGCCCGTCGACCCCGTCCCCTTCAGCGCCCACCCCGGCGTCCCCTGCCCCGCCCCGCCGACCCTGGCTCCCGGGACTACCTCCGCCGCCACCGCTGCTACCTTCACGGAAGTACGACTGGTCTGGACTGTATGCTCGTCCGACGTACGAATCCAGTAAGTCCGTACGGGGAGAGCGTTGTGCACCATTAGTAGTACCGGCCGCGGCGGCGGTCCCCAGGGCAGTGTTTGTGCCCCCTGCAGCAGCGGTGTAGCCCCCAGGGCCGGGTGACGTCCCCGGCGATGTTGCGTTCCGGCCAGGTCCCGGCGACGTCACCTCACCGCCGTACGGACTTGTCCATATGGGCGGTGAGGCCGCGTTCAGTCCCGGCAGGATGGTTGTGCGTGTGCCGTTCCCGTCCGTGCTGACAATCCTGCTGCCGCCGGTGCGAGGTCCCAGCGTGTTGTCACCGTCCGAGGTCCGGCGGCCTCCAGGGCTGCGGCTGTGTTCGCTGCGGCCGGTGCCTGTGGGAAAGGAGCCGCGGACGCCGCTGCCTGGAAAGGCATTAGTGGAGGGTGGACGCAGGAGCGCGGTGCGCGGCTGCACCTCCCAGGCGCTGCGTTCCAGGATGAAGCGGGAGTCCCAGGCGGGTCGGCCGTCTGCGTGAGTGGTTCCCTCCAGATCTGGGACAGCAGTCGGGGCGCCGTCGCTGACTGCGGCGTGACTGGCAGCGCCGCGGATGCTGCTGCTGCCGCCGCCGCCACCGCCACCACCGCGCGTGCCATTGGGTGACGAGGCACGAGCCAGCCTGTGACCCTGCGTCGCATGATATCGTGTCGCAAGACGTCACCTAGTGAGATAGCGTGGATATGATGAATTATGGTTGCAGAGCAGTGTGTCGGTGGGTGGAAACGTTATGAAGTGTTACACGGCGCGTCGTGAGCCGAAAGATCGAAATAAAGTAACAGGATACACGACGTGGACTTGCCCCAAAAGGGGCCCCCAGTGTCGGTGTGAATGTGATCTGCGAGGTCACGGATTCCCTCTCCAACGAGGAATGGGCTGTTGCTCATTGTTGATATCGTAATTATATACACGATCGTAGCTTGCATGTTGTTCTTTTAGACTCCGGAATGTCCAAATTAGGCTATGGGAACCGGGAGGTCCAGGAGGTGCCATCAATCGCTGGGGAGGCACGGCGGCCAGGCCACGTGCAGCGGCAAGAGCCCGCGGGGCTGTGCGAAAGCCCACACAGGCGATTCTAGAAATACACAATATTGCGGTTGCCACCACAGATTCTAAAAGGCAATGCCAGAACGCATTTCGCCGTAGTGCGCTTGTAAGGAGCTAGTATGAATGTGTAGCGGCCACGTGACGGTTACGCTGAGCCCAACCGTTGCCCGGAAGCCTGCCGTTAATCCACGCCGCCGCGGCGGTTTGCATGTCATGCCCATTTTGTTAGGCAGCGGCAGCGGCCGTCCGTTACGTACCTGCTGAGCCTCCTTGTACGGTAACTGGTCGAGCTCGCCTGCGTCGGAAAGCGGCGACAGTTTGGGCGGCTGGTACGAGGGGTCCGTGTACCCAGTGCTGGCGACGGCCGTTAGGTCCAGGGTTGAATGAACCGCATCTGGGTTTTGAGCTGCCTTATCCCAGCCAGGGCGGGGACGAAGAGCAGACGGAGTACCCTGGTCATGTGTGTCCTCCGTCATTACCGCGGCAGCTGTCGCCCTAAGCAGTTGCTGAGTGTTGATTGCTGGATTCAACTAATGTGGTATATGTTGCATTGGGTCCTTGTACAGTGCGACTTCCAAGTTCACGTCAGAACTTCCGAAGGATGCCCTCTTGCGCCTGTGCAAGGATGGTATTATAGGTTACTAGTAGATCCAGAACAAACACATTCCAACACATTCGCAGAAGGTTGGGTGCACAAGCTCCCTTCAGAATACAACCGGAACATAGACGTGCGCTCTCATGTGAAGTGGCTGCCACAACCACATAAAGTACTTACCTTCGCGGCTTTGTAATATCAGGTAGCTGCCAGTTTCCAGCCGTATACCGTCCTGGCTATTCTCTAAGCCTCGTGTGTCGGGCGGTTGCTATTGACACGAATATAGCGATCCAAATCGAAATCATAGGATAACTTAGGATATCCCCACTACAAGTTTACCGTTGAAACTCTTGAAGTTACGTTGCGTGTAGTTTTAGAGAGAAAACTTGGTCAGCACGTCGTACAGTACCGGGCCAGCTTTCCTTGATCATGCAAGCTCGCAAAGCTTTGATGTGTGAAGCATTGCTGGACTGAGATGAGACGATATGTCAAATATTTATAACCTTGAGCCGCCCACAAAGGGCAAGGTGAGCATTTCGTATCGGCGATAGCCGATAGCGCATTTTTACGCGAATGTTGAACAATGCTAAAATGCAGTTATACAATCAAATTTGGAGTGCACAGTGCATGCTTGCAAAATTCTTTCTTAATAAGCCTTTATTATACGCAGGTGATCCTGCACACTAGCCTTGGCGACCTGGAGATCGAGCTATGGCCGAAAGAAGCGCCCAAGGTGGGATGGGGGGATGTTCAAGGTCAGCCGTAATGGTCTTCGGGCAGTTAGTCGTCGGCTCGGCTATTCTCCTGCTTTGCTCAGAAGTGTGCTGCTGGTGTCTGTAGTTCCGTCTGGGTGAAGGTTACAAGCTCACTTTGTCAAATATACCCGCCCTGTGGCGCCCGCTCCGAAACCTCTTGTTCCCACGCGTTCCACAAACAATTACAGTAAATCCCACCCCTTCCTTGCGCCGCAGCCGGTCAGACTCACCCGCTCCTTTGGAAGCCCTCAGCCGCACTTTAGCCACACGTCCCCTACCCCGCAACTCCCCTGGTACACAGGCCTGCCGCAACTTCGTGCAGCTATGCGCGGAGGGCTACTACGACAACACCATTTTCCACAGAATCATCAAGGACTACATCGCACAGGGTGGAGACCCCACGGGCACCGGCACGGGTGAGGCCCGGCGGTGGGTAGCCCTTCCACAGAATCCCCGTCAACAGTACGGACCCACGGGTCGAGACGGCGCATCCGCAACCGCCCGGAAGCCCAATTTTGCCCACGAGGCTTTCCGTCGCGTGCATGTACAGGGTGCATGTTGATTTCGGATTGGGGGTTAGCGAAGGGGGCCCATGTTGGGGTTGAGTCACATCTGGCCTCCTGTTGCCGGGGCCCCATCAGTCTCCTGTTGCCAGGGCCCCATCAGTCTCCTGTTGCCGGGGTCCCTCCCTGGTGCCTCCAAGGTGAGGTTGCTGCCTCCTGCCGGGTCCACGTACGCTGGCCTGCATGTGCTATCCACCTTACGGACCAAATGGACCTGCTTGCCGAGACTGTGTCTCGCCCTCCTGTCCCCTGCACCCCTCCCAGGCGGCGAGTCCATTTACGGGGAGCCCTTCCGGGATGAGTTCCACTCGCGACTGCGGTTCACGCACCGGTAGGCGGGCTGCCCCGGGGGGCTGGGTAAGGGAGGCGTGGGTGGGGACGGTGGGCAGGTGCGTGCGTGCGTGTGTATGTTTGTCTGTATTGGGATGGGAATAATGGGAACGAGGAAGCGGACTATGCAGGTAGGGAACACTGGAGGGCTGGGATTAGCTGGGCTCCGTGCCGGAGGGACTGCCAGTGGGTATGGGGTACCGTCGCGACATGTGTGACGTCACTGATATTATATCGGCGGCAGTTTTATTGGGGACGTAATGCGCTGTGAGGGCCTCATTCCGCCATGGCGTGTTTCCCCGCTCAGCGCACCAGTCCAGCACCCGGCTGTGTTCACCCCATCCCCCAGGGGCCTGGTCGCATGCGCCAACCAGAACGTGCCCCACAGCAATGGCTCCCAGTTCTTCATCACGCTGGACAAGGCCGACTTCCTCAACAACCGCAACACCATCTTTGGGCGGGTGGTGGGGGACACCGTGTACAACATGCTGCGGTTCAACGACATCCCGGTGCGTGCGGCACGAGGACGAGGCTAGATAGGCCCCTGAGGGCTGCCGCGGGGTCAGCCGGACTTTAGCCAGGCATGATGAGCGAGGTCGAGAAAGTACGTCTGCCTGTTCTTCTGGCTCTGTTGTGCAATTGCGTCCCTCCCTCCCTACCCAGCACTGCTCCGCATTACATTGCATTATACACGTTGATTCCTCCCCGCGGCCTGTTGAGGCCGGCCACAGGTTGATGATGATGACCGGCCTCTGGAGCCGGTGGCGATTCGGGAGGCGGAGGTGGTGTGGAACCCCTTTGATGACCTGGCGCCGCGGGTGGATAGGGAGGCACTCAGGGCGGAGCAACAGGCGCAGCGGTGAGGCGAGGGGAGGGGGAAGTGGGGAGCAGGGGGATACAGGGAAGTGACAAAGAAACACCGACAGGGGGGGCAGCAAGGGCGAGGGGAGTGGGAAGGAGCAGCAGGGCCAAAAGACGAGCTGTCTGGGTTGAGGCTGTAGAGGAAACTGTACAGAAGGTGGCGGCGACAGCTGGTTGGCTGGTTTCTTGGGTAAAGGAGGGGACCCACATGGGCTGGCGGAAGGGGCGTACGGGCTAACTTTCCCGGGTTTCTTCTCGTTGACCTGTTGTGGGGGTACACGCGCCAAGGACCGGGGCGGCCATGGAAAGCGAAGTCCCTGCCCCCTCCTTCCCTAGGTTGGTGCCTTTCGACGTCGGCAGTTGGCCCTTTGCTTCTTGCATGGGTTTTAGGGTTTCAAAAGTTTTAGGGTTTTGATTCCCCCCATGTTGCTGCTGCTGCACCTGCGCTTCATAGCGCCGCGGATGAGGCGCGGAAGCGATCTGCGGGACGCACCAAGAACCTGGCGCTGCTGTCCTTCGGGGACGAGGCGGAGGAGGAGGAGGAGGCGGTAGCGGCAGCAGCGGACCGCAAGACCACCAAGATCCGTTCCGCACACGACGTGCTGACAGAGGACGAGCGGTAGGTCCGGGACCGGCGGGTGGATGCGGACTGAGTCCTGGGCACTCGAGGTCTGGTGGGTGGGTCTCGTATGTGGTTCGTCTTTCCTCCTTTCCTTTTTTATGTCTATTTGCGTATGATCTGCCCCCTAACGTACCCCCTGCTCCTTATCCTGGGCGACCAGCCTGGCCAAGGAGAGGGCCATTGAGGAGGAGGAGCTGCAGCGGCTGGCAGCGCAGCGGCCTGCCAAGCGAGCGCGGGAGGCAGCGCCTGGGGCGGATCCGTCCGGGGGCGGGGCTGCAGGAACGGAGGTGGCTCTGGCCCGAGCCAAGGCAGCCGTGGGGCAGGCGGCAGGTGCGGTAGCGGCACCAGCAGCCGCAACAGGGAATGGGCCCGCTGGTCAGCAGGTCTTGCGCTGTAGTGGGCGCTGGCGGGGCCAGGGCCGTTTGTGTTCTCGGTTGGGAGTGGGCGGGGCTGATGGAGCCGTGCGGGGAAGGGGGATGGGGTCGGACGAAAACACTGGTCGAAACACGAGTAGACGGCCTAGGATGGGGGAGTTACTGGCGGGCCGCTGCGGCGTGAAGGTTCTGGGAAAGGGGCTGGGCTGGGTTGAGCTGGGAAAGGTGCAGCGCTGGCGGGCGTGTGCGGGCCGACCTGGCGGACTTGCTTGACCCTTCCACCTGCTACCTCTACCGCCACTGCCAGCGTTATCGGCGGCGCTGAAAGACTTTATGGCTTTATGGCTTCTTTTCAACTATCTTTAAAAAAAGATAGTTGACGTCTCCCCGGATTTGCGGGCTGAGACGCCACCACGCAGTTGAAGCTGGCCCCTCCATCTGCCGGTGCGGGGTCGATGATTTTCACGGGGGCGGAACCGTTGACAGGACTCTGGGAGCCGGTCATCTTTCCGCTACCTCTCTTCTCATAATCCTCAATTCCGCTTCGTGCGGTCCTCCTCCTCTTCCCTGCTAATCGCGCTCTGAATCCCCGCCATATGGAGCGCTATCCCGCAGGCCGTGTGGCAGGGCGAGCTGAGCCGGAGGACTCTGGCGATGGACGCCACGGCGAGGGGGACGGCGAGGAGGCTGCTGACCGGGCGGCCTCCGCAGCCTTCGCCGCATCTATGCGGGCCCGAGTGATGGCGGCACGAGCGCAAGCTGGGGACGAGCCCCGGACTCGAACAGCTGAAAGGTGCGGATAGTGCATGTGGCCATTGCCCGCCGGCTGGGTGAGGATGGGGGCTCCGGGCTAAGGAGGAAAGAGAGTAAGGTATTGCGGCGTGTGAGGGTTGGACATAAGTGCCAAGACTATGCCCGTGCCCCGCTGTTTATCCCGACAGGCTGCAATAGCGGGCCCCTCCCTCATCGGCCCCATTCTTCGCCTTGATTCTTAGTTTCTTGCATATGCATGTATATGCATGTATGTCCGCCTATACCCTCTTATATATGCATATATATTCCCCGCTTGAGAATTACGGGGACCTAGGTTAGGCTTGGAAGGTTTTTATAGCATAGGGGTTGTTTTACCTGTGTAGGGGCTTCCCCCTTTTGCCGGCCGGTGCAGCTGGAGTGCCAGCGCTCCTCCTGCTGTTGATGCGGCTGCGGGCCACTAGCCCTAGTAGAAGCAAGGATGTGGCATGAAGGCCGGCTAGGAACAAATGCCTCTCTGGCGGCGGGTGCTAATGCTGCCGATGCACCGCAGGGATGCGGGTCATGATGCCGGGCCACGGGATCGCCACATGGCCAGCGATGGCGGCGGCGACAGTGACGACGAGGGCGGGCCTGGCCCATCCTCGGGTCGCGGTGCGAGTGCGGGTGACGGTGGTAAAGGCAAGCGGGAGAGGGACTTCCTCGCGGAGAGGCGAGCAGAGCTGGAGGCTATGAAGCAGGACGCGCCTCACCGGACGTACGGCAGGGTGAAGGGAGCAGCGGAGGTGAGAGCGTGGGGTCCGACGGGTTCGAACCCATGGCTGGAGGCTGGATTGGAAAGACTGGGTGCATGTTGGCATGTGGCCGCGACACTTGCCTGTGCTGGTTCGGCAGCCATTAGCCTGTGCTTCCTTGGCGACGGTGGTGGCTTCTGTGGCACCGGAAGGCCACAATTCCTATTTGAATGGTTAAACATTCATTGCCCAGATTGGTTCAGGGTGAGTGGCTCATTGTTTATTCGACGCTGGAGGGGAAGAAATGCGGACCGGGGCGGGGACCAGGACCTTGCCTTGCAGCCCCGTGTTTATATGCCGGCCTGAAGCCGAAGGCAGCCCTCCCATGCGCATCGGCCGGCCCCTGTCCAACCCCTCGATAACTTCGGGAAACCCTATAGTCTCTTCGCATTGTGTGGGTCTCTTTAGGTCTTCTCTTCCTTGTGGCCTCTAGGCCAGCCACCGTTTGCCGCCGTTGCTCGCCTCTTGCCAACCTCCTGGTATTTGTGACCCTGTCCTCGGCCCCCGATCCCGTGCAGGTGGCTGACGCGGATCTGCTCAAGCCTTGGCAGCTGAGCCGGGAGCGATACAAGGCCCGCAAGCGGGCGGTTGGCGACCGGGAGAAGGAGACGCTGGCCCGTCTTTCCAAGTTCACAGCGGCACTGCGGTGAGGCTTGTGTGGTAGAGGGCCTGGGAGGCGCTGAAGGACAGCGAGTCGCAGGATTCCTGGGCTATGCAAGAAGGGTTTGCAAGCAGCAGAAGGGATCGGGGCCGGCGGAGAGGAGGGCCGGTCATAGGCGCGCGTGAGCAGGGTGGGCGCCTGGAGTTGCGCCACTGGCTATTCGTCCCTGCGTTGCAACGTAGGGGCGGATGGACGGGAGAGCTTTGAGGGGAGCTGGAGGGAGGCCGAGGGATGGCATGCTAGGTGCGTGCAGGCCTAGCCCACCAGCGTGACGCGGCCGGCACATGTGTGCATGCGGCCCATGTGGCCCGGTGCGCATTTTCTTCTTGAGATGGGTGGCACACTTGTCATGGCAGTGTGCATATGTCTCGTTACACGCGGTCTGGCCTCGGTCCACCGCACCCTAGGCCTCCCCAGGTTGCCAATTGTTGTGGTGTTTATGATTGTTTTGGACGCCTCCTGTATTTCCTGCCTGGAGCGCAGAGGCGGCCCCGCAGCCCCGTCCTCCAAGCCGCCTGAAGCCGCGGCGGACAGCGATGCTGATGGCGGTCGGGCCGCTGTCGCTGCTACGGACGGGCCCGGCTACTCGGGCAAGGTGCGGTCTGATCTGGACCACCGGGCGTACATGCCAGCGGCTTGGCGTGTGGATGACTACCTAGAGGAGGAGCAGGAGGATGAGGCAGGGCAGGGCGGGGCCGGGGACTCGCTGGCAGTGCTGCGTGCTCACCGTTTTGAGGCGGCCAAGGACCGCAAGGACGCCATGAGCCGGGACATGGACAACCTCGACGACTATGTGGTGGGTCGCGATGTCGCGTGTGCCGTTTAAAGCGGTGGTGTGAGGGCATGAGTGAACCAACCGACTGAACCTGGGCATGAAGGTTCTTTTTGATTGCGCCTTTCCCACTGGTAAGTGCTTCTCCTCCACTTCACTGTGCACCCCCACGCGCACCTGTCTCCATTCTTGATCCTCCCCGCCAGGTGTACGACCCGCTGCTTGAGAAGGGCAAGGGCAAGTGGAGCATGGCCAACCAAAAGGAGCAGAAGCGGCAGAACGAATGGGCGGGGCGGGCCAACATGTGAGGTTGAGTACCGCGCCTGACCAGCAGATGTGCCCTCGTGTTGCGGCCACGCGGGCACAGGTTGGGTGGGCTGCAGATGCTAATTCATGTGAGGCTGCTTATGGCGACAGCGGAATGTGTTCTATGTTGCCGGCCAAAGCGCACGTGTTTGTCTGTGCGCTAGAAGTGCAAGTTGCTTAAAATGCAGTGGCGGTGGTGTGGTGTGATGCAGTCCTTTCTTCGTGAAATTGGAGCCATCGTATAGGTAACAAAATATCCACCGCCTAATCCTTTAGGGTTCATTGTAACACGATTCATATGACATGCAGGAACGGACAGACAAACTTAAAAAATCCCGGTCAGTCAGCGAGGCAGGCAGACGGTGAGGCAAATACCCCGGGAATGTGCTCACGGATTTCGCACCTGATGCTTATCCCGCGTTCAGCGAATCGCAAGCTTATGCAGTTTAGGCTTTGCTGTTGGGCATTGGCGGCTAACAGAGCTTTGTCTGAAGTGCGAGGTAGGACAGTGCTTATAGGCAATCTGGCAGCCCTTGAGCCCTCAGCTCGTATTAGGGCGGTTTGCAGGTATGGGGAACGCACCCACGACCATGTAACACACACACACACATAAGATCGCGTGTACATCTGCGAGGATGTGAAAATAAACTGGCGCAGCAATGAACCTCCCAGTGTGCATGACTGTGCATAAGGAAGTTGTACGGAATTCAAGGACGGTCGGCCAGTTCCTTAGTCCTGGCGGGCCTCCCGACCCTTGACCCCGTTGCAGCTGCTCCGCTCTTAAGCTGCATCATTTGAGACTTGACGCGGACCACAAGACAGGCTGTGTAAATCTTTTATATATTCGAAGTATGGTCATATGTCAAGAGGAGATGCCAGTGGGTTGTGCAAGGAGTATGGAGTTGTGCATTTGCGTACATCCTTCGTGCGATACACATGCGCACACTAGTGTCCCTTACATGGCGTAGGGCTCGAGGGGTCCCTCGGATCTCTTGCCAGGAAGTATATACCTACAAGCAACGAACTGTAACATTCTTGCCAGGACGACTGAACTTGTCCTGCTGTAGCTATCTTAATGTTCTTCTGTAGCTGTCTTATTGCTGTTTAACCAAAAGGGGAAAGGGAGTTAGGCCAGCGCAGCTTCTGCGCTATCCACGACACAACGTGCGCAAAGGGGGGCCCCCACAACCCCCGCCGCATCCCTCTAATGCTTCACAGGGAATAGGTTCATCCAGGAGATGACTAGATATCATTGCAATCTGATTGGTGTCACAAAATTGGACAACGTAGGATTATCGTGGAAAACTCCCAAATGTCCACTGCCCTCATATACCAAGGGCGCAGCAAAGGAATAACTCGCGACCGCCTCCTCCTTTGTATCTGAAAAGCATGGCCATAAGCCAATTGCGCTGTGCTCATTGTTTATTTTGCGTCCTTGTGTCACGAGACAACGCAAGTTCTGCAAGGATACATTATATGCACCATATGTCGGTTAACAGAGTAAGAGGCTTGAATATTGATGAGCAAAAACTGGCGAACGCAAAAGTCCGGCTCTCCGCACTCCAAACTACATGGACCCAGCCTACACTACCAGGTGCACACTGCTACTAGTTAGTACATAGATATTTTGCCTCGCTAATGTACCCGTCTTCTCTACTGTCGGGAATATGATGGGCGGGAAAGGAACTAATTTCGTCTAGTTGCCCATGCAATCGCGCCAGGGAGGCGACCCCCTGGTCCCGCGTTTGAAAGTTCCATTCCATCATACATAACACATCTTCCTTCCGGGTAGCTTAACAGGACCCCTTTGCCTCGTAGTAAAGGTGAAAGACATCACTCAGGAATAGTTTCTCCCTCTGGAATCACTGTTTCTTACTTCGCGTAACAATGCTGCGCCCGGATGCTACCCGCAAGAAAGAGTACAAGAAGGGCATTGATGCTGAGGAGGCGCGCCGTAAGCGTGAGGACAATATCATCGCGCTCCGACAGAACAAGCGCGATGAGAACCTTCAGAAGAAGCGCTCTACCTTTGCGCCGGCCTCTGCGACGGCGAACTTCGGTATTGAGGACAGTACCAAGAACTCTGTAGGGCGGGTAAGTGAATACCTATCCCATTATGTTACACTGATGTGCGGAAGCAAGCAAGAATATGTTGTTTACCTTGTACCCGCCCTTCAACGATCGGAACGACTTGTGTTCCCTATGTAGCACCAACTCGACGAGTTACCTATGATGGTGCATGGTGTCTTCCATGGAAACACTAGTGAACAGTATGATGCAACACAGCGCTTCAGGAAGCTGCTCTCCATCGGTGAGCAGAAAGTTGGATGGGGACGCGTGCACCCCAGTTGTAGTAAACGCTATCTTTTCCTTCGCAGAGCGCAACCCACCCATTGAGGAGGTCATCAAAACTGGTGTCATTCCAAAGTTTGTCGAGTTCCTACAGCGTCACGACACGCCCCAGCTGCAGGTGAGGAACTTTCCTCCGCTCAGCCTTTGGAATGTTGCATCTCTTAACAGGTCTTCATAATATGCACAGTTTGAGGCAGCTTGGGCTCTGACCAACGTTGCTTCCGGGACATCGGAGCACACCAAGGTTGTGATAGACCACAACGCTGTACCAATCTTTGTGGAGCTTTTGAACTCACCGAATGACGACGTTCGTGAGCAGGTGTGATCTAACAAATGCTTTGTAATAACTGTAGGGCAACTTCGTCTTTACCAGGTAGTGACGGCGTAACACGGTTTATACAACCATTTCCCTTTCTTGCTGGCATCTAGGCGGTATGGGCGCTGGGCAACATCGCTGGCGACTCTCCTAAGTGCCGCGACTATGTTCTGAGCCACAATGCTTTGCCGCCCCTACTGGAGCAGCTGAAGGAGAACAGCAAAATCTCTATGCTTCGCAACGCGACGTGGACGCTGTCTAACTTTTGCAGGGGGAAGCCGGCACCAAATTTCACACTGGTGGGTCAAGTTGTGTTTTTAACGTCCGTGTTGGCATGCTGTAGGCGTACTTTTGACGTGGGTGTCCGTCTTTGCAGACTAGGCAGGCTCTTCCGACGCTTGCGCGTCTGATTCACCACACTGACGAGGAGGTCTTGACTGATGCGTGCTGGGCTTTGTCATACCTGTCCGACGGTGACAACGACCGTATCGACAAAGTCATCGAGTCGGGAGTGTGTCGTCGCCTGGTTGAGCTCCTGCTGTAAGTTTGCGTCGCCTGGTTGAGGTTCTGGTTTTCGTCCAGGAGCTACGCGAATCGAATTGTGATTTGTAGATTTCCTCGCCTGCATGTGTCCTTCAAGCTACCATGCTTGCGCCTGCAACAGGCACAATTCGCCAGGCGTGCTTGTGCCAGCGCTGCGCACCGTGGGCAATATTGTGACCGGCAACGACATGCAGACACAGGTCATCATCAACTGTGGTGCTCTGCCCTGTCTTCATAATTTGCTGATGACAAACCACAAGAAGAGCATTAAGAAGGAGGTGCGTATGATGCAGCACTTAGAACCCTTGTCACTCATGGCTTCGTTCGATTTCGGGACTGCTCCAACCTCCAAATCCCAACCCTTTGCCACCCGTATAGGCGTGCTGGACAGTCTCCAATATTACGGCAGGCACAAAGGACCAGATTCAGTCTGTGTTTGATGCAGGCCTCATTCCGCCGCTCATCACGCTACTTTCGAATGCTGAATTTGACATTAAGAAGGAGGCGGCATGGGCAATTAGCAATGCAACTTCAGGCGGCACTGCTGACCAGATCAAGTATTTGGTTCAGAACAACGCCATCAAGCCCCTCTGCGATCTCCTTACTGTCGCGGATGTTCGCATCATTACGGTGGCTTTGGAGGGTCTCGAAAACATCCTCAAGGTTGGTCAGCAGGAGCGTAACATACCGGGTGGCATGGGAGTCAACCCATTCGCCCAGATGATCGAGGATGCAGACGGCCTGGACAAGATTGAGCATCTACAGGACCATCCCAACGAGGATCTCTATGAGAAGGCTGTTCACATTCTTGAGACGTATTTCGATGTGGACGACGGAGAGGACCAGAACCTGGCGCCTGGTAAGACCGCTATATACCAGCTAATGATTTGGAGCGTCCCCTGTGGTGCATCATGCTGGCATCCTGTTATTCATCGCAGGTGTGAACCCCAGTGGCAATACCTACTCCTTCGGAGTTGCTCCATCACAAGGCTTCAGCTTCGGGGAGTCGCAGGCTGGAGCAGCGCCACAGTTTAACTTCCAGTGAAAGGGAATATGCAACGTCTAGGGGGTTTGGATTACCTGCAGGAGGGTCTGCGATGGATGTGCAAATACGTATGGGCGTTCAGCACGTTAGCAGGAAATTTGATGCTGGCAGGTTTGGGGACACAGCTTTCCAGGTGTTGGTCGAATGCAGCTTTGCCCACTGTTAACCATGTTAGCTCATGAATGGCCGTTCGGGGGAATTCGTTTGCTTCAATGCGTCGTCTTCAATATTTCTGTTTAGCATAGTCGCTCTCCTGTCGCCTTTATGTCTGGTGCCTTGATGCTAGGCAGCGCAGGGTGCGAGAGTAGCATTTACTGAAGAACAGTAAGCAGTGTGCGGCTGGTGTTCAGTGTTTAGGTAGTGTGCCGGAATGCCAGTCTGGTTTCGAGCCTTTTTGAGGGTAATTGCGCTCAGATGTTTTGTCTTTTTTTTATGAGCGATGATGTTTGCCGCTTGGGAGTTTGTCGTCCTTATGATTGCGAGTGGTGGAGAGTCTTCGTTTATGAGATGGGGTGTGCCTCGCGTATGTTATGGTTTAATTTTCCTGTTTTGGTGTTTGCGATTGTGATACATAATTATTTGCTACATTCTTGCAACTCAATCGCCAACACCAAAACGTGACGTGTGATAATGTTTGGGCTAACTGTTCTAAACGTAGCGTCGTCTCGTTCATGTTCGGTTGCATACTTGTTTGTCATGTCGATGCACTCGTCGTGGTTTGACAAATGATTTTTCTACCTGACAGTATTGTGAACTTCGTCGCCGGGCAACATTATCGCCTCATTCCGCATGATTTGGAAGAGGTGTTGTTAGTTGCCGTCATAAATGTAATAGTGCTTTCGAGGTGAATAAGTTTAATAGTGCTGTGAAAGTGAAAAGTGCTGGTGCGTATTCCGTCCCGCTTTACACAATGCAAATGCGCATGCGTCACTTTTCTCCTTCAAGTCCTGTGTTTTACGCCAAAGTCGTCGAAGTTTATTTCGTCATCACAGTGTATGCCTGGCTCATTTCGCTAACATTGGCGAAGGTAGTCAATCTTGCTCACAGATGTTCGGCTGTTCCATTGGGGTGTGGGGGAACCGATGCAGGATTCGTTCGTCTGCTAGACAGTATGGTGCCAGTTGTCGAGGTTTGTGGATCGAGAGATGGTAAAAAAGAAGTGCAAGTGGCAACAAGAGCATCACACCACCAGGATGTCTTGTTATCTGCATGGAATATGGAAGAACACCATTACAACGTTGTCATTACCTCAGTAAGCGGATATGTGAATGGCATAGAATAGGCAGCGAGTCTGCGACACACATAAACCCTGGCCTGCTTGTCACGGGTCATATGCAGTATCCAGTTGTCCAGTCCATCGTCCGTCGCAAACGATCCTGCGGCACGTCGTGAATTATTTGTTATTTCAGCAGCATACCAAGATTATGTGCAAAGAAACAAAGTAGAGCAGACGCGGCTAACACCTGAGTAGCGGTGGTGCATTCTCTCACATATATACTTAATTTGATGAAAAGCGGTCAAATACACACCAACGTCACTACATCACCTGTGTCCATGATCGCAGCCGTGTAAAGGGAGGTAAGGTTCATATGTGTTCCAAGAACATAAATGCACGGATGATCCGGTCCATAGCTTGGGCCTGACGCGTGATTTCCTGCCGATGTGCTGTCGCTTGCGCGAACCAACGCCTAGTCTCCATCGCACTGACTGCCGCTAGGAACGGGTGAAGATGACTTGGACCATATCAGATACGCAGATGCAGTTTACGAGACGAATCTATCTAATCACATGATTAGGTACTGTCGTACAACAGCACAACAACTTTCAAACCCAATCCGAATGTTAGCTGGAGGAGCTGGGCCTTCATAACCATCCTACACCGCAGTATTGCGGTGTACCTATCTTCATCCAACACTAGTGGACTAATCCTTATCCTGGATTTGGCGTTTTTATGCTAATCCTGCCCAGTGGGATCCCTATCCCGTCCGGCTAATCCTGTGGCTGAGGGCCCAATCCTAATCCTACACTCGGGTCCTCATCCTAAACCTGACATCAATTTTGTATCCTAATCCTGTCCCATCTTGCCGTATCCTAATTTCTGCCTGACCGATACTCGAACCCAATCCCTGATCTTTGCAGACCTCTGCTAGGACCACTACATCCCAAACATACTGTTGTATTCCCGCCAGCGACTGCATTAGCCAGGTTTCGGCTCGGAATTTTGGGTGATTCCATGGCATAAGAATTTGATTAACGACCGCTTGAGCAATTGGGCAGTCCCAAAAGTGATGTATCTTAGGCGACTGGGACTGTCAATGACATGTAAAAGCGCCACATACGCAAGCGGTTGGTGTAGCTGCCTGCATATTAATACTCCGGTCACACTCATGACCGTGAAAATCGTGAAAATTCGGGATCCTGCCATTTGCGATGTCATCACTTACCAGATGCTAAGGAACCCGCATCGGTTGGTCCCAGGAGGGCTTTGAGTGCAGACAACATTTCCACTTGGTTCGCAGCCGGAAATATCCGCTGTTTCGCCGGAATAGCTGCAATAGCGACCGGGCTGCCTGCAGAGCGTTATGCCCCCGGTTGATGGGAGGGATGTGGAGTATGTGAAAACCCACGTGCGTGTCCTATGCTATTACGCCTGCAGCCGCAAACGATAAGCATAATGACATCACAACTTTTGGGCCAAATTTTCAGGGCCAAGTTTCAGTTACGAAGGGGCCCGGAAGGGGAATGTTCCGCTAGTGCTGTCATGCCATGTGTGCGCCAGCCCTTCACTCATTCCACCGTCTGCACACAACCCTTTCAGGCACCGCAGGCGCGTGTGAAGCAGCTGAACACCTCGCCATCTCAGGGCATCGCAAGACATGTTAAGATTTCCTGCAAAAATTCAGCCCTGAGCTGCGCGGCAGCTTAGGTTCCGGGCCCACCCAAATGAGGACACTTCCGTACCCTGCAACACTCTCTCACTGACCTGCCAGTCCCTCCAGCGGCAGCTTAATGCAGCCCTGCTTGTGGTTGTATTGGTACACCCAATCGCGGACCTCAAAGCTGCTGAGAGCCGCCACCTGCTTGTCCACCGTTTCCACTGCAACCGAGTTGGCCCTTGCCTTTCCTCCATACAGACCGCCGCTGTCTCCCTTGTCGGGCGTGTATACAGGCGCAGGACCAGGCCTCGGAGCCACATGCAGCCGCAACCCTGACAGGCGGCACAGGTTGTAGCCGCCCTCCGTTGCGTGCATGCGCTGCATCAGAGGCCCGGTCTGGCAGGAAATGGGTACGCAAGGGAAAAGGGCGGATGAAGGGGAGATGTAATGGCGAGAGGCAAACCGCACCAGGGGTAACGGCTCTGTATCGGTGGGCTGGAAGGGAGAAGAGTAAGGACCAACTGATTGCCGCTCAGGATCATACATATCAGGACTTTAGCCAGGTAACAGAGCGTCGAGCAAACAGTTGTTCAGTGAGGCATCATTCGCGATAAGCCGGTCCTTTCTGTCTGTAGCAGCGCCGCTGTAGGCGAGCCCAATCCCCGTGGCGATTAGGTCGTCCGAATGGGCTGGGCCCCGGGTCATCTGGCCTTGGGAAGCAAGGCAAGCCGGGAACCACCATGGTATCGACAGCCTCAAAACATGGACAACTTCGTCCTTTAATGGGTTTTACTGTGACACCACCCCCAGCCGCATCCCATCATGTCCTCTTCCTTGTCGGACTGCCTGGGAAGACCTGGAGGGCGCATAACGCCGGATGTGCAGTTGGCCACGTGGCTCGCAGTGTCCTATCACAATTTCACAACCCTATCCAAATTCCCAAACACACACCAGATAGGTGATGAAGATGGACGTGACGGTGCCGGGTGAGTGCTCCAGGGTCGCCGTACAGGAGCCGTAGGTGGCAATGTACGGCGTGTAGACGACGTCAAAGTCTTCAAGGGCGACTTGGATCACCTTCAGACACCAAATCATAACGACGCGGAACAGGCGCACGGAGGCGAGGGGTCGGCACGCCAGCCAGCCAGTCAGCCAAATAGCCAAATAGCCAGGCAAGACAGGAAGACATGTAGCAGCTAGGAAGGCTGTACGATGCCTATGATACCGCCCTAGCTGTACTGAACCGACAAGGTTAAGTATTCCACACCCCATGGGCATACTTCCTTCAAAACCAGTTGATCCCCTTTCAGCCATCCCCGCCTGCCTGTCACACCCGCTGCCGCTGCCCGCTGCACAACCAGCCAGCTCACCCGTCTGATTTCGGTGCCCTGCTATCCGACCACCCACCCACCTTACCCGACCACCCACCCACCGGTATGACGCAGTCGGGGAAGTCCTGCGGCGGGTACTTCCTTCGCAACTGCTCGGGGCCCGCATTGCTGCCAATGGCCAGCACCGGCCAGAAGAGCTCCTCACGGGACAAGCCCACGAGGTCCACACCCCGCTCAGCGGAGAACTGGGAGGCGAGGGAGCTGCACCACAAGGGGCGACACAGAGAGGCGGCGTGGGGTGGGAGAGTGACGTAAAGGAGGGGTGAAATACTAGGCGAAGGTTGGTGAGGCACTTCGGTTGACCTGGACGACAAATGTATGGCCGCTGGGCGATTCCGTGGGCGTGTCCACTGGACGTATAACCCCATGAAGCTCATCAAGTCCGGTACGTACATACATACGTACACGACACTACTGTGGTAGCACACGCCGTGGAGCCACGACTGGTATGTGTCCACGTGACCTGTCAATGCGCGTCGGATTAAGCGCGTTGCACTCACTGACAGAAAACTGCGCAGGGTAATGCGTTACACCGACACCGTATGGACAGTACGAGCTGGAGACACGTCCTCTTTGCAGCAGAGCAGCTCGTCACACTCACCATGCACTACCTCCCCACCCGACCCACCCGCAGCGCCCCACAATATCGGGCAGGTGATTCAGCCCTTGCCATTGGTCGTTGTCGAACTCCAGCACTTCGCCACGCACGAAAAGGAACGACGTTTCGGGACGCGCATACGGGTATCCCTGTGCATGTATTAGGGGGGCCACTCTTAGCTGGCACAATACGCAGTCATGTGCCGCGGTCGAGTTGGAGTTGGGTGCAGCGGCAGGGAGAAGCAGCATCCCACAGCAAGGGTAGGAGAGGAGAGCGGGTCCCTGCTACGACCCGCCCATTACACGGTGGCAGGTATTCACACGTGCCAAAGGACAGCATCCGCACTGTTGAGCTCGTGCAAAGCTGCACGTGCATGACTGCACGGGCTCAGCTCTCGAAGGCGTGAAACCATGAGCAGTCGAATGCAGGTTGGTGTTCAGTGGTGTTGCAGTTGTTGGACTACCCGGGAGGGTCACTTTGACCCCGTTGTTAGGAATGGCCACGGATGGCCACGCCGTCGCCACAGCCAAGCTTGCATGCGGCTCCACCAAATGTGCCACAGACGCAACGAAACATAAATCTCCCCGACTTTGCATGTATCCTGCAAATGCCGCTTCCTTCGAGGCGTCTACTTGCATCGGCGTGCTATGTTAAGATAGCAGCAACTCGGTGAAGGTTACCCCCGAACAGGAGCGACTCACTCCCGGGTTCCCTTGACTGCTAGAACACCATACACAGACGCATGGTACATCTGCAGGGGTTGACCTTTCGACAGCCTGCAGGAGCACCTCTGCGTGCATTGGCATAGTTCTCACCTTCGCCCGCAGCAGTTTTTGCTCTTCGCTCTCGTTCGGCACCACCACGTTGCCTGTGACCAGGAGCTTAGCACCGCACCTGTTTAATACATAAATTGTGATAACCGTGATGCTGTGGATTATGGAGACGGGCCTTGCAGCTTACTTTGCCGACATGCCCTTCGGTGAACCAACGGCTACAGAAACGGCCGGTCCGGACCTCGCAAACGACCTGCCTTGCGCTGCCTGGGTAGCTGCTTTAGGAATCATTTAACTATTGAAAAAATCATTTGTATCACGGCAACGGCCCGCTTGGAACTTTGCGCAAGCCAACAAATAAGGCGCAGCAGGTCATACCCCATGCAGGGGACCAAACCTTTGCCTCTAAAGCACGCTAATTTACATCCTTTTGTCTTGCACTGGTTAAAGTTTTAGGTGTTCCGCTTTCCTAATCACGTTTTAGAGCAAACTCCTACGCCCATAGGAATACATTTGCAGCCTCTGCTGCATGCTTTGAGCTTTGAAAATAAGGTGTGTCAACACCGATTTGTCCAGAGTTTAGGTCCGTTTCGCAGCAGGCCCAATCATGTTTAGTTTTGCGGGATAATTCTCCACCCATCATCATTACATGTCACTCACGCAGAGGAACAACTTGCGGTGATCCTTACAAGGGGCATACGGTCGTGCGGAGAATCCTCGCCATTACAGCCGGTCTTCCCTGGGTATAATTCCGGGATGCAATGTACAACATTTCCGTTCACGATGAGATGATTAACACAGAACCATTCATTAATTTAAACATAAACAGCAGAGCAGAAGTAAACACAAATGGCGGAGCAAGCTCCACGGTTATCCGTGTCATGTCCAGATGCCCATATAACGCAAGACGCCTTCGGGTTTCGCTGTATTCCTTATGGCAGGGACTGCTATCTTCAGCGCCACCGCCACCCAAGATATTGCCCAGCGTATCTTTTTCTAACCGACGCTTACGCATGCCGCTTGTCTTGGGGCCAGCAGCGAGCTCGGCAATCATATTTCAAGATAGAGCTGGGAGTGTGCACACCTCATCATCTATCCACTGACAATTTAAGCTGTCTCAAGGAAACCTGAACTCTGAGAAAGCCACCCATCAGTGGCAGCTGGTAGAGCACTGCACTGTCAACATATAGCTGGTAGTAGCATTGTTGTGTTGAGACGGATGGTTCCTCTAGCGTGGTTAAGGCAGCTTGCGGCCTTGCTCTTTCCCCCTGTTCGCCCTATTGCATACCAGGCCGCAAGTAACACAGCGAAGTGCCATAGACGCGCAACTAGGTTAAAAACGAATAACACTATATAGTTCCGTAGGATGCTTTACTACCCCGTTTGCTTCCCTCATTGTCAGTTTGCAGTTCGTTAATCAGTGGGCCAGTCACTGCCTGGCATGTAACTACCGAAGTATGCTATTTTTCTGCTGCATGCCAGCGGCAATCCGTTAACGTTCCTGTGCATGTTTGTCCACAAGAACAGCCAGTATTGCAACCTGTAAGACCAAGTAAACAACAAATGCTTCAGACAATAGTGTGGCATATATCAACAGATATCCTATGGTAGAAGGAAAGCGAAATGTACCCTAACGCCAAGAATGTACTTTCTCCGCAGCAGGGAATGGGTACGGCGGCGTGGATCCAAAGCTGTCGGACAAAAAGTCCACAATGGATGGACGCTGCCATAACTACAGGCATTGCAATTCACTGCGAAAGGTGAAATTAAGAAACAACCGTTTGCTCATCTTTCTGGAAGCCCCGCTAATGCATGGTCAGCAAATGAGTACAGGCGCTTGACTTCGCAATAATTGAACATGACATCGACTACAACCGTTAACACTGGCCAACTAGTGCAATGGCTACTTGAATACGGGCAGCGCGTGCGCGATATTCAGGAGCGAGCGTGGGTCTACTCGCACTCGTCCTACGTTAAAAAAGGGCTGCCCTTGCTCCATGAGGCGACGAACGGGCCCAACCAGGTTTGCATTTGTATTCTACAAGATTTCCTACGCACCGTCTGCATAGTCTTCACTCCGGGGCCGCTTTTGGTGCAGGTCCTTTCTGTCTCAAATGGAGATTCCAAGGCACAGAAGGCAAGTTCAGCCTCAGCCTTCCACGATAAGCCATACCATTGCTAAAACATGATTTGGGATGCTCTGCAGGACAACATGCGCATCGTATCGGAACGTGCGCAGGATTATGTCGCTGAGCTCCAGCCACTGGTGTCCAGTCTTAAGGCAGGTGTTTCCGACCGAATGCTGCTCTAACAAAAGATCCTGGCATATTTCCAGACGTCGGCTTCATCACGTGCGTTCGTGCATTTAAAGCTTTGGTGCTGCTGTAGTTTGTACAGCGGAGACCACAGCGTTGGTACTGTTGTAAGAAATGTCGCCATGCCTTTGTTTCTCTTAAACGCCCAGTGCTATCCTTGCTCCCTTGTTCCCTCCGACAGATTATTTCCCAGAACTTTGCATCCATTTCGCAACTTCTGGCAGAGCTGCACCGCGTGCTGGGCTCGTTGACGGTAAGCCCAACAACCTATTTTCTCGCGATGGCGCAGAGAACCGCATGACCCCCTCACCGTGTTTCCTTCACACAGCTACGGTCTTACCCAGACCTCCTTCACCAGTACATGGACACCTTCTGTGGGGCCGTCAAGGCGGGTCTTCTGCTGGAAGATGTGCCGCGGAAGGCGGCAGCGCAGGTAGGACCCTCAACTTCGAATCAGTCGAAATACCTCCACGAACCTCTTCCTGCCAATTCATCACTTTTCCCTACCCCCTGGTTCCTCCATCCGTTCAGATGGTGCAGCTGGCATGCCAGTTCATCGACAAGGAGGTTGCCGGCCAGTTGCGGACGGCCACATGCGATCCAATTTTTACAGAGCCGTCCATGGTGTTGTACATGCGCAAGATATTCCAAGCTACTATGCCTCGCATCGCTCAGGTATGCGATTTTGTTTGCCTGCCTACCTCACAGCGCCTCACAGCATTTTACTCACGATTGTCTTGTGTGCGTCTATAGAAAGTCGCCCTTCCGCAAGCATACGCACACATATTTATGCTCTCCGCATCCACGCAGTACTGACGCGCTTCATTAATTACTGCACATGCGCACTTGAATGCATGGGGCAGATCTTGGAGCTTGTGGTGGGTCCTGCCCTGATTGTGGCGGACAACTGCCAAGGTGTCGCTGCAGCCGGACTGCTGGAGATGACCCAGCATCCGCAGCAGCACCAGCGCGCAAGCGGTGTAGCGGCCACCAGCTCCGATGGTACAATCGATGGCGCCGCGACCGGCGAGATGGAGGCATCTCCCGCCATGGGCATGTTTGGTATGACGCGACAGCAGGTGTACCCCTTCCTCCGTCACCGGGAGACGATTCGTCAGTGGGGAATTCTTGGCTTCCTCATCTTTCCAGGTGAGCTGAGCGATCACTGGAGCCGGGAGTTAACCTTCGCTGTAATGACCTTCGCTGTATTGCGGACGTCCAATGAACAACTTCTCCATTTAGCTTCCAAGTTTTTTGGCTGGAAGCTCACTTGGCGTTGTGAAAGTAAGATATCTCGTCGCCCAGCAAGACAGTTTCTATCCGCCCCTCCTGCCGCCCGTTGTTGACCGGCCATTGCCTTAGGTATGCTGAACCAGCCCAACTCGGCGCAACGACTGTCCAATCTGCTGGCGGACGGCTTCGCACTGCATCTGTACAAGGACCGTTTGAAGCCGGTGCACGAGCTTATGCTACAGCACTTGGGCTCCTACGCGTATACGAATGTTGAGACAAGCTCGGCCATCTCCACGGGCGCACTTAGCCCGAGGTCTGCGGGAATGCTTGGCGGCCTGCTTGGGAAGGGCATGGCCATGATTGGCGGAGTGAGCAGGTACAGCCAATCGAGCAATGACTGCGTGCAAGGTACCGTTTACGAGTGCCTTAACGCGTCGCTGTTATGTTCGTCGCTGATATTGCTGTGATGTTGTAAATTGCTAAACAGTCAACATTCTCATTTCGCTTCCGTCATCAGATATTTCCGTCATCATGGCATTACAGTTCTCGTACTTAGTGCTCACCGTGTTGCCGTACCGCCCTCCTACCTAGGCTGCGCAAGAGCCTTACGGAGGACGACGCAAGCCATGAGCACAGGCAACCTCACCCTCTCTTCGTCGAGGCAGCCGGCGCAGCAGCAATTGCCGCTCCCCTGCAGCACCGAATGTGGCGGGCGTATGTTACAGGGCAGTTGCGCAATATCCATGCAGCGTGTGCGGTGAGTGGTATGGTTGCAGTGATGGTACTTGATGAGCTGCTTCATAATCTGCTTTTGTTGCCTGAAGCACTGAGTATTTCCCCTAACCGCATGCCCCTTTCCCCAGGCTTCCCCGTCACGCATTCCTGGGCAGTTGGACATGCTTCTGGCTGCTTTGTCCCTCGGACGGGAGGAACTGCTCTGGTTCTGCAGGTATGTCTATATGTATGTATGTACGGCTCGGCGGAACTAACTCTGCACTCGTGATACCGCACACCTGCCTGCCTGTCCCGGTGTCTTGACACCCGCGAGCGAAATGCCGTACAATCGAATTTGCTTCCGAAACCGGGGTATCCGTGAAACCCACTGTGCAGGCGCCAGGAATACGGCATTCCTTCAGAGTTGCAACCTATCCTGGCATCCCGGGGCGTTGTCAGTCACGGCTACTCATGTGTTCCAACGACCGAAGATGCGCTGCAGGTGAGACGACGGACGTTTGTAAGGCTGCTGCATAGCGTGGATTCTGATGTATATGATTCGAACATTTCTCGTCACGCAGGCTCTGCAACTGCTATCCGCTATGGATGCCATGCATCGCCTCCTGGTAAGCGCTGTGTGCAGCGAGGCGGCCTTACCGACCTAATGCTGGGGTAGCCGCGACAGGAGCTTCATTTTCTTCCCGGCGCATGAATTGCCATAACCTTGTGTATTGCTCCGCAGGTAGAGCACCATTCGCCTCTTTGCAAGCAGATCAAGGACGCCAACGGCGCCGACTTTCAGGTCGGTAGGCACATCGGACATTGGACGTTCACTGTCCACGCAGTCTCACACGATGACTCATGTTGCCACTCGAATCCTGCAGGCGCACGTAGTTTCAAACACACCTCGAGTCGAGTTCCGGCTGCGACAGGGCGTAGCTCAGGTGTCAAGTGGCACTCCGGCTGCTGCTGCATCCGCCGCTGGGGCAAGCGGATTACAACCATTTAAGGTTCGTGAGGCATGGCCGACATGCTGCGCATGGGAACATCCGCCATTTCTGATACTTCATTCGCCATAGAACATTCGCCCAGATAGCTCTACCCTGTATGTTGTCTGTACGTGCGTGTCATGTTGGGGTCCCTGTGCTCAAATACCCGTGCAGGACCTGACGGACTTGCTCCGCAGCGTTCTTCTGTCTTCAGCTCCCCCAGCTGATGCCCCTGCACGTGTCTCTAGCGCATGCGGCATCTGGATCTACGTCAGCCTGCAGCTGGCCAGTGCGGATCCGCCTCTCAAAGCCGCCAAGGTCCTGCAGTACGCTGAGAACACGCGATACCTCGACGTAATGCAAAAGGTGGGGGAAACTGTGCGCAAATATATTCATGCTGATTTCGGGAATTATCGTTGCGTATTGTTCGTTCAACCGAAACAATGGCAGCGTGAAGGGTCTGGTTTCCTTACGGACCAGGCTCCCTCCCGAATAGATTGTAGTAAGGAGTACATACTCTTCGGAGTTTGAGAGCCGCTGGTAACTCTCTCGATTCTGGTCCCGGTCCTTTTGCCTTTCTGTCGTCGTGCCTGTGCACAGGCGCTCCATAATGTCATGGCGTCTTGCCTCCTGATCTTGCCGTTAGCGTTTTGCGGCTTTTGTCTCGAAATTTGAGTTCCTGATTGCCTGTGATCTGCGTCCCCGCAGTCCCTTGAAGCTGCCCGTCTGCTGTACGAGGGTCCGCTCCTGCACGCGTCCGCCGCGGACCTGGCACCAGGCTTGCAGGGCCCTCGTCTAGAGCCCCTTCGCCGAGCTATCAAGTCGGCGCTCTGTTGTGGCCGGGTGGAACACATGCAGGCAGCGCTCTGCGCAATGCAGGTGCGGCGGGACGCAATTCGCTTTTTGCGTGAAATTAATCTACTTGCGTCATGTTTTCCTTGTCCTGAATCCACCTGCGCCATGAGAAACTGCACTAGCCAGCCCTCGAGAATCTTTCTTCCTGCTGCGCCTGTGACGTGTAGGGACTGCATTGGCTGTTGCCAGCCCGAGCGGAGGCGTATGCTGCCGCCACCAGTGCCAGCGCCGCCAATAATGCTAGCGTGCTGCTGGCCCGCACCTCCATGGGATCCAGCGCAGCAGCTGCCGGCCGTAGCGGTGCGAACGAGACCACCGCCGCCACTGGAGCGGCCGCCGCGTCACCTGGTCCCCGGCCCCAAAGCAGCCGGCCCCAGGCCATGCCAGATGACCTGCCCAACAGCTGCATGAAGGATGTGGTGGAGTGCCTGAAGCTGTTGCTGGCACCGGTTGTAACGGTGGGAACCTGCGCACGACTGTCGTCCGAATCCTCTTGCCAATGCTGGTTGTGATGTCTTCATTGGAAGGTTTCTTCGACTGATTTTCAGAATAGCTGCACACCTCTTAGCACAACCCTAAGTGTCATCAATTCGGCTCTGACGCTGGCATCCCGTGACTTTTCGTGCCGTAGGCACCCCTGAGGAGTACAGCCAGCGTCACCAATGTTGCACGTCCCATGAATATCGCACATGCCCGGAACGGCGGCCCAGGCATAATCCGCGGCGCCATATCTCGGCCCAAGGAAAGGGAAAGCTCGAACGGTGGCCGGAGTCTGACGCCCGAGCGTGTACGGCAGGAGGCCGGGTCATCGACGGCCACGGTGGCGGAGGGCCCCCTCAGTAGGAACCTGCAACAGCTTGGGTTGGCCGAGCAAAAGGCTTCCCGTGAGGAGCTGGAAGGCCAACATGCATTCCTGCAAGAGTCGGGTGCGGATCCCGCGGCCCTGCCGCCTGCAGCCGACCTGGCGGCACGGTTAATGCCTGTGATGCTGGCACTCGACAACGGAAGGTATGGTGGTGGTTTCAACACGACTGTGTGTATGTGAGCCCAGTAAGTGTAGCTGCTCTTTCTTTCATCTTAGCAATGGTAGGTAACACTTCGTGGCTAACTTGGTGCTTTTGGTCCACACGAAAGGTAATGAATCCACATTATGCGTTTGCGTGGGCCTCGGTGTGCAGGATGCTCCTGGCCGACAGCCGTGGAGTTGACGCATTGTCCATGTGCCGCGCGCACCTGCTTGATGCCATCCGGGAGAACTTTTCGCAGCTTATCTTCAACACGGGGGCCGCCATAACCCAGGTTCGTCAGGCCGTAACCCTAAGTTACCAACCTCACCCAATGTCTTGAATTGACCGGTGCCTTGAAAAGCATCGGGACGGAAGAAGCTGAACTTGGTAACTTAAGGCATCTGGGGCTCCCGATCGCGGCTACATCTTTTGGTTGGTGGCCATCTTGTCCTCTGCAGGTGGTTGTACCGATTCCCTCTGTCCACTTGGGCCCCCTGCGACTGTACATCGAGGTTGTCGCCATGCTGCAGCCCCACTTGACGACGGAGCTGCTACCGGAACTCGCCAGATTGCTCTTGCATCAGACGACTGCTGCAACACTTCAGGTCAGTACGTGTGGTTTTCGTGCTCCATCTTATGGACGGCATGCTTGCATATACACCATCCCACCATACGTGTCGTTTGCAAAACGTTATACCGCGGCCGCCATTCGCCCATGCCCTGGTCGCAGACGATTGGCTTGGAAGCCATTTCTGTCCCGATGCGGATCTCCCACAACAATATCCCGCCACCATCAACCTCCGCCGAGGCAGGGGCGCCGACCACAGACGGAGTGAGTCCGGGACGCAAGCATTACTCAATAGTCCTAGCGTGTTTACAGAGGCCACGCAGCATGAGTTGACAGCCGATCTTATGATGATTGAAACTCTCTATGTGTCTGTGCAGGTTAACCCATCGATGGCACCTTGTGCGGGCAGCATGGGCAGCGGCGGCACACACAGTGCTGGTGTCGTCGGGCCCATGACGCGCTCGCTTAACCAATCTAACAACCTGGCGCGCACGTCAGGAGGTTAGTTTTGATCTTCCATATGTTCCTAAGTCACATCCTGCACGCCGCCATGCCTCAAGCAAGACGTTTATTGGTTTACCTTGCAGGCGAGGGTGATCGCGGTGTCGGGCCGATGACGAAGCGCCTGTCTGGCTCTGGGGGTGGTGCACCCCCAGCAAACTCCCCAGGTGTATCTGGTCCCGTCTCCGTTGTCCGTGCCATGCATGAGTGGCTATGGCGTACGGTCATCTTCCTTCATGATGACCGGCACCCGATGGTCTGGTACGATGCTGAGGTTGGCGCCTTCCAGTCGGCTGAGTCAACTGTCTGCAGTACCGGCAAGGTTGGCGCGGCATCATCGGCAAGCCTAGCATCCGCAACATCCGTCCGGGAGCTGTCTTTAATCTTTGAGGTGAGTTTGTAGCTTGGATAGACTGCGGGTTGCCAGCATATGCCTGAAGCTGACAGATACCTCTTCCGATGTCTGCTTCGCAGCTCTTCGGTCCTTGTGCTGCATCAGACCTGACCCGCGGTTGCGACCAGCTCATCCACTCTTGTCTTGAAGAGATTCAGGTAAGACGGCTTAAGCGCCACATAGTTCCTCAGGAGTTGTCCAGATAACCTCCTTTCTGATCACTACTTTCTAAACACGGGCCTCAACAACGTGCCTCAGGCTTACTTGGAAGTGAACCAGGCACCTCTGCAAGACCTACTTGACGCGGCACACCTGCCCCTTGACAAGCGCTTCGCCGCCGTCAGCCGCGTCCTACCAAGCCTAGCGCCACCGTCATCGGGGTCCTCTTCCGTGCGTGGGCCTCAATGCCTAAAGGGCCTTACCGACACAGTCCTGCGGCTTGGGCGCTGTCTGGCGCTGCGCATGCAGCTGGGCCGCGCTGCAGCCACAGCAGCCGAGCGGACAGCTGACTTTGTAACGCTTGCCCTTCGGGAGATGGCATCGCCTGTCAATGTTTGCTGTGGAGATGTGAAACCCCCGGTGGCCGATGGCGAAGCGGACGTTGCTGTGGGGACAAACGTCGTGACACCGCATGAGCGGCGTGATTGGGCAGCGCTGGTGCGATTGTCGTCAGGCAGCAGCTCGGGAGATGTAGACTGCGGCTACTGCGGTTGCCTACTCCCCGAGCGAGATGACATCGTTTTAACTGCACGCCTCGCGAGTAAGTGTAACGGCGGCACGGTCGACCAGATATATGCTTTAGAGGAAGCCCGTTGCTTGAAGCGGCCAAGAATTGTAAAGCTGCCTTTGCATCTCTACCACCAGCTATGTCCCGGTATGTTCAACTCTAAGTGAGCGATCCGTTACCCTTCTTGCTGCAGTGCTTTTGCCAAGCCTGCCGGCGGCCCAGCGATGGCACCGCCTACCTGCGCTCATGGCGGCACTCATGGCCGCACCACAATGGAGCGTCGGCGTGGCTCATCATGGTGCGGCACAGCTGGCTTCGCGCGGCAGCAAGGGCTCCACAACGCCGCGCGTTGGGCCCTCGCAGCCAGCGGGTGCCCTGCCACCATCGTCGGTGGTCTTCGCTCCTCTGGGGGCGATAAACACCGTGGCTGTGGCGCTGAGCCTTAGCCTGCAGGAGGCCATGTCGCAGGTATGTGTGATGATGTCTGGGTCGTCTGCGAGGTGCCTGCTAGGCCGGACGGCCCGAGTAGCTGCTGTGATACTCTTGCCTGTGTCAGTGTGGCTGATGCAGTTTGTCTCATCAATCGTTTTCTGCGCTGTGACCTTGGCAGGAGCCTTGGCATAAAAACAGTCCATTTTCCATTCTCTCCCCTCTTGCCCTTTTTTTTGCGAAATGCAGGTGCTCCATCCCGCGGCTAGCCAGTTCCTGATGGGATGTGGGACACCCGTGGCCGCCATGCTCTGTGCTTACCAACGCACCGCACTTGCCGTTGCTCAGGCGGCGGCCGTCGGCGCCGGTGCTGACTGCACTTCCGCCGCCACCGCTGCCAAACAGCACATGCTTGCCTCTCTTGAGCAGATTCCATTGCTTCGAAACTACAGCTACATGGTGCCGTACACTCCGGAGGAGGCGGCGGCGGTTGACTCTGCGACGGTGGAGTCCGACGCCGCACAGCCGGCTGACGGTCCTCCGATTGCTTCCGCGCCCCTGAGCGGCTCCCTCGAGCTGAGCCAGAGCTGGTGGGCGAGCGGAAGTAGCGTGGGCCTTAGTTTGAATGGACTCTCGCAACCGCTGCACAAGACAGCCAATGCACTTGTTCACGTTGAGGTGTGCGAGCCGTCCCTGGCGAACGGGCGATGGAGTGGGGAGGTTGACGGCTGGCGGCCGGCCTCGCGGCTGCTGCCGCTTGTGATGGGCCACGTTGCCTAACTTGTCGGGCCAATTGGCACTTGCATATTACATATCAAATATTGATGCTGCAACTGCGCGTTGGGACCTTAGTTACGCCGACTAAATTGATCTCCTCCTTAGACTTTGATGTTACTTAGGCAAGCTTAGATGTTAGATGTACGGTGCCAGCTCGGGACAGGTGTCAAATTGCAGGGAATATCCTTGACAGACAGATAGTATTTTTTCGGGATGTGTTGCTATTGCCGTCGAGAAGCAGGCTCTCGATGGAGATTTTGAGGGAGAGTGAGCAGAGTTTTGCAGGCACAGATGTAGCACCAAACAGAGCTTGGTATTGCTGGACAAGGCATATGAGAATATTTTTTCCAACTGTTCCCGCATATAAGAAACGAGGCTTTCCGTGATATTCCTAAGAAGCCGAGGACTAAGTGCAGACGAAAGGGCGATGATGCACAGCAAGCTCTTTCAGCCTGCAATTTGTCCAGTTGCCGCAAACGATGTGCCCCAAAACGAGCCAGTTTATCAGAATCGCCGGACTCAGGTCCTCAAAATAAGTATCTTGTGCCGTTCCCGGCAAAGATCCCAATACAATGAGACCTGGAAAGAAGAAGCTGCTAGCGCTCTGGTACTCCGAACGTTCTGTAAGATGCAATTCTGGGAGCTATTGACAGCTATTCTATCATAGTCGCTTTGAGGGTTGCATTATCACCATTGGCTACCTCTCAAAAGTGTGAGCGACCCAGGGGTCGCACGTGCTTGCTACTGGACATGGCACCGCAGCAAGTATTACGCCGCACAGTAACCGACGACTTAGGCGCTTGGGCCACAAACACTTATCCGGCGGGCTTAGAGCGCTTGCCCTGGGACGTGCTAGTCGGCGGAATGCCGTGTTACGGAACCGTTTCGAACTTCTTCGCTGGATGCGCGACCGCCGGCATTCCAGACGCCATCCTGGACACATATTCACACCGCCCTTCAGGATGGAACGTCCTCTTCGCAGCTGCTACCCAGATTCCCATCGGTGCCGCAAAAGCCCTGGGCTGCCGCTGTGAAGCAGCCACGCAGAGGGACACCAGCAGCAGCTGCAGCTGCGCCGGACACAGCAACACCAGTGCCAACACACACATAAAAATCGGTAGCGTGCTGTTTCGCGGTATCTTTGACCGGCTGGCCGGCTGTGATTTGGCACGCTGCCGGGCGGTCCACCCAACCTGGCGAGCGTGGCTGGATGAGACGACGTCCTCCTCGCCGCAGCCAACGACAGCGATGACGGCGACGCGGGACGTGGAACTCCGAGATGCAGGATGCAGCAGTGGCAGCGGAGTCGGGGCGCCGGTAACACGGCTGTGGCTGAACGCAGCTGTACGGGATCTAATGTTGTGCACCTGGCCGGGCTTCCAGCTGCAGATGGAGGAAGAAGCCTTGTGGTGCGATCGAACCCACCCCCTAGTGCTGCAACAGCAGCAAAGGCCAATCGTACCGAGGGTGGTGCAGGGGGAGCACTCCTGGCCGCTGTGTGGAGCGCTGGATTGGCCCTGGACCCGGGTCATGCAGGGTAAGGACACAGGTGCCGACGGAACTGCTAACTGCGGCTGCAGCGGCAGTGGCAGCAGCTGTGGAAGCTGCACTCCACACGCCCTTAGCCAGGGGGCCCCCAGTCAGGGGGCTCCTCGAGGCGAGCATCACCCCGGCGGCGGCTGCAGGACCTCTCTGGAACACTGTGGGGCTGCGGCGGCCCACTCACCCGGTGCTCCGCCACCAGGTAACACCCGCTGCACCACTGGTCACCAGCCACACCAACAGCAACAGCGCCCGGAGCAGCAAGCCTTGGCTTCAGGATCCGGCAGTCTGCAGATTCCCCCACAACGGATGTTGCGTGTCATTGTTCGCCGACCGCCGCCGCCACCGACCGACCACCGACTGCCTCCATTGCCGCTGCAGCTGCACGACTTTGCGCACCAACCTCAGTTTGGCGTTGCGGGGTCGCCCTGTGGTGGTGGTGCGGCATTTCGCTGGTATTCCCGGCTGCAGCGGCTCCTGAACACCACCCTAGAGATAGAGGCCGCGGAAGCGGGCCAGCCAGGTCACCGAACCTACTGCCATTACTTGGAGGCGGTGCTGCGGGAGAGGCAGATAGCTGCGCTCCATGCGCTGCAGCATGTGCCGCATGCGCTGCGCTTGGCAAGCAGTTACGTACAGGTAAGCACTTCGTGAACGGATGTACGAACGTGAAGGGTGTAGGAAGAGAGCGCGAACGATTTGCTTTGTGACTGGGGGCGTTAGGGAGATGCAGCGCTCTGAGGATGGTGAAGCACGCGAAGCACGGCGGATGTCACGCCGTGGATGTCAGGAACCTGTCAGGGGCTGTGAGGGGTCGCTGACAGGGCGGGTGGGTCCATGGGAAGGAGGACGCCCCCGCGCAATGGCTGTCCTGAAGCGACATGTCTTGGTCGACGCTTGGGACTTGTTTCTGAGAGTTGCTGACGCCATAGGTAACGTAACGTAATGTAATGTCGGTGCAGTGCGGTGCGATTCCGGTGCTTTGCAACCTACGCAAAATTTCCGAGCGCGTAGCGTGGAAAGGCTCTAGGTCCCATAAAATCTGGCATAGTGGACTCCGGCCTTCCGGACTGATGGGGACCACGGCCACCAGCGCGGCAACAAGGGCATCAAGAAGGGGAGAACAGCGCTGCCAGTCGAAAAGAAGCTGCGTGTCTGCTTTTCTCACAATCCCTTTTTGAGTCCGAACAAGTTACAAGTTACAAGTTCCGCACACAAGTGCGGGTGTGTCCGTAAAAGCCGGGGGGGCCATGGACGTTGCATTGGTATTGATGCGGGTACGCGGGAGGTCATTGGAGTCTTAACGCAGCTGGTCGAATACGCCGTATAGCATTGGGGTTTCGTGGCCACAGCAAATGGTATCTCCTGATCCAAACCGGGTGCCGTGCTGCCCTCAGCCCGTGGGTGCCGTACTTCAGCTACCAACTCCCGATGCCGTACAGTACGGCCATGTAGAGAGTGTTGATGCACGTGCATGCATACTGTGTATGCTGTGTGGGACAGGGGGCCACCCGTGGCCGCTACCCGGCGAAACCCTGCCTTCCCCGGTATTTCGGGGCACCCTCATCCAGTCACCCTAGTCAACTTCTCAGTGGATCGCCCAGGTTCCGCACCCACCACCAGCATCCAACGGAATCTGCCGGATCGACGGCGGCCCAACTCCATTCCTGGTCGGCTCGCAGGTTAACTTTATCCCAGGTCACCACCGTCCATCAGCTAGGGGCACTATACCTTCCACCATCGGAAGGATTTTCGACCCCCCTGACAGGTCTCGATCCCGTGATCTCCCGGGGGCAATGGTCCGTGCCTTACCAGTAGTACCTGATCTAAGTGTATTTCCGGTGTGTATGTGTGTATGTGTGGCCGTCCTCCCCTTCCGTGTGCAGGTTGGGCGGTACCTGCAGTCTGGAGGCGCCCATTGCGGTCGCTTCGGCACCACCCTGGAGCGAGCGGCCGAGCGACTGATGTGTATGTGTTCGGACGGCAGGGTGCTGCTTGATTGGGACATGTGCTGGTGAGGCATGGGGCAGGAGAAGGAAGGGGATGGGACGGGGTGCAAGAGGAGGCGGACCCTGCCGCATAGTGGTGAGGCATGATACAGGAGGGGCCGGAAGCTTTGGAAAGGTCGTTCTCGTGAAGGGGGGGATGGCGTGAGTTGACAATGCACCGTCAGGGGCACCTGCTCTTGTGTGTGTGTGGTGTTTGAGTAGGTCCCAGTTGTGTGGTTACCCTGGAGCAGATCCGTCCGTCCCGCGCGCTGCCAGCACGGAGTGAAACTGCTAGTTATTGAAGTGCAAGCGTTTGCTCGGGTGGGTCCCAACGTCGCCCTGATATACGTTTACCTTCCAGAGCTCATAACCGCTAACCGCATCGAAACCCCTCCTGTGATCCTGCCGTCCTCCTCCTCGTGCGCGACTCCGCAGGCAAGTCCTGGACGATGCTGGGGGCCATGCGGCCGCGCAGCTGAGCTCCGTGCGCTGCAGCCTGGCGCTCTACACACACGCAGCCGACCAGCACCTGGCCGACGTGTATGCGGCGATAGAGGCCGTTGCGTCCACCCTGGGCACGGCCGGGGAACTGCCGGGGCAGCAACACGTGCCGACGCTGGCGATTGTGGCATTGCAGATGCTTAGGCTGTTGCTGGTGGCGCGGCACTGGTTGCGGGCGTTGGCGGCCATGGTGCCGCGTTTGGGGGCACGACCGGCGTTGGCGGACTGTACTGACGCATGCAGTGCGGCGGGTGCGCTACAGGAGGCGGTTCGGAATGTGGCGGACTTGCTGGTGCAGGGGGAGCGGCTGTGGAGCGACATTGGGGAGCTGGAGCTGCGGAATGAAGCGACAGCAGTGGAGCAACGGCTGGCGCGGTTGGCGGGGGCGGAGGCGGGGGCTGCTGGGCGGGCTGAAGGGGAGGGAGGGGTCGCGTGATCGGTGCTGAGTTGGATGATCTACTGCATTTGCAGGTGTTGTGTTCATAGTTGGTTGGCATGTGCTGCTGTACCAAATCTGCGTTTCGTTTGTTGCGGAAAGGACGCGTATGGAAAGGAGTCCATTTGTTGATGGCATGGAACGTGAGAGGAGGAGTTGAGAGCATCGAGAAGTTGATCTATGTAGCATAGTAGTTCACTTACTGAGTGTTGTCTTATGCATTTTATGGCTGAGGGTTGCAGAGAAAAGTGAAAGATGCTTGCCAAGAAGCCTTGTGTTCAATCTATGCCATGGCAGCTGATTGGCTACACATGTATACGTGATGTGCCATATCGGCATTAGAAATTTTGCATCTCGCATTTCAAAGTTGTCGTGTGCGTTGTCGTGCACAGCATGAATGCATGATTTACGCAAAGCACGGCTTATCATGCACCTCCGTCCATCCTGCACAATCGTGATGACTACAATATTTGTCTTTTTATTAATTTATGTTACAAGTACCAGCAAATTTTCATTGCCAAGCTTGGGTCCAAGCCTGAGAATCTCAGGCGATAGGTTCCCCTGTGTTTGCATTTGTAAGGATTTCTTTGCAACGAGCTAAGAAAACCATAGGCGTGCCAATGGCCAAAGTTACAGGCATTGAAGGCATGAGCAAGGTGAGCACTTGTCCTGAGAAGTCTGCAGGCCAAGGTAGCGAAATTCCAGCGGTCTGCATCAATTTCTCGACAGGAACAACACCGACAACTTCGTCAAGAGTTGAGGGAGCAGAAACAAAACCTGCAGCGTGAGCTTCTGTTTTGCCGATTGCACGGTCGCGTGAAACGAGGGTTGGCTTTTCCCTATGGCCACGTTCATGTCTTCCGTATCGCAACAGGTAACAAGGAAGTGCTATGCGATATCAGTACCAACCGGCTGGACGAAGCGGTCAAGCGCCTTGAGCAAGTCCGAGAACGCGGTGACGCCTTAGGTACGGTGATACCACAGAAAATCGCCATGCGTGCACGCGAGCATCTGTCACAACCTGAAGGCACCCGCGTTCTTGGCCGCAGGCGATGCATTCCGCAAACCCAAAGACGTTTCAGTACAGGCGGAAATTTTCCGCACGTTGGCGGGTTATGGCGTGGAAGCTTCGAATAAGTTGGTCCAACAGCAACAAGTAGGTCTACCAGACCTAGCTGCAATGCATTAGATACCCCCGGATTAGGCCCGTCCAAAGCTCACTGGCCTTGCGTTAAATGATTCTGCGTGTGTCTGCAGGGTCGCGGGCCCCTGGAGTTAATCAGGGCTCTCCGTGCCAGGTTCGTGTACTCCAGCGATCCGCAGCGTGATGGTGAGACGAATCCCAGCGCGTTCAGCTGGTACGAGTTTGCCGCGGCCACTGAGCATTTGAGGCGGCCAGCACATGGTAAGTGGCACGCGCGCGCGTGTGTGTAGGTAAACGCCGACAACCCCGAGCAACACCGATTACTTGGCGACCCGGACAGCACTTGGCCTCTGTATGTATGTCGAAGTCACGGATATAACCATATCGCGGCGTGCACGGCGGTAATGCCAACCACGTTGCTGAGCTCCTATCTGCTGCCATCCGTGCCCGCTGGAGTCTGCATCGTTTGACTACCCAGAACATTGTGGCCAGACTGCTGGGAGGATCTTAATCCACAGCCTTATTGGCGAGCAATGCATTTCATGCACATGTTGCTGTGACTACCACCATGCTTTTTGAGATGTCTACGTTGGCCGACCGACCCTATCTGCGCGGCCATCAGGCGCACACTGCTTAATAGGGGCCCTGGACGTGAAGCCGAAGGAGCGGAAGGCGCCTGTACAACGCCAGAAGCGCCCGGTAGGCTTGGGTCTGGGGGCCCGGGTAGGGCACATGTTGCCTTTGGGGGCACATGTGCTACACACCACATGCAACTGACATCCAGCCACTCGGGGCTGATGATGCTAGGGGTGAAGAAGCATAGGTGGTGCCGGCGCAAGTGAAGGTGGTACACTGCATTCGGGGGATGGAAGCCATGTGGGCGGATGATCCCTTCCAGGAAAGTACTTTCTTGCCCACAAAAAGGTTTTGTCTTTGTCGCTTGAGTGTATTTCGATGCTGGTTGTGCAGTTTGTGTGTGATGTGGCGCTTCCTACAGCCCTATGTGACTTGACTCACTCCTACAGCGTCCAGTGTTGTGCCAGCGGTGTATGTCTGGACGTCTCTCGGGTATCCGCGTACCCACATTCGTACCCACCCATTAGCGACGGAAAAGGGGTTTGGCTAGCTTTGTATCGGGCTTGGCCCCCACACTTCCTCCCGTCTTGGCACCCCCCTCCCCCAACATTGGATTCGGAATCTTTGGTCGTGCTCCTCTCCGCGTTTCCCTCCCATCCCACCCTGTTTCTAGGAGCTGGAGGTCTTACAAAGGCCCGAGGTGCATATTGCCATGCCTGTGGAGGACAAGAAGGAGACCGACCGCAATATGGAGACCATGTGGACCATTGTCAAGGCGCAAGCGGAGCCGGAGGTAAGAACCCCTTCGCCCCTTCGTCGGCTGCACCGGCTGCGGAGAGTGGCCTGGGCGACTCGTTAGCTCGACAACTGGGCGACTCGTTAGCTCGACAACTACGCATTGAACCGAGCCCCGGCGGCATCTGACGCTTTAACGTTTCATTTTGCTGGAGCTGCTGTAGTCAGGGCAGCGCTTGCTTTGCCTTTGCCATGCGTATCACGTTTTGTTGGTAGTTATGGTACGGTCACCTGAATTTGAGGACGGTAGAGCGGTAGTACTGTCGCGCAACTGGACAGCGAAAAGCTCCTGTGTTTTTTGAAAGAGAGTTCAATGGACGTGACGAAGGGATCTGTGACAAGAAGCTTAGGCCACAACAACATATGGTCAGCACCATATGAACGAAAAGTTATCAGCTACAGAAACTGCATTGGGCCAAGCACGATTATTGGAATATATTACGTCCCACCGGACGTCGACCTCGCCGCATATCCTAGGCCCCCATCTGGTCGCATGCAGCCGCCCGTGTGGCGGCTGCTTTCTTGCCCCGCAGTTATCTTCTCCTCTTACCTCCTGCGCTGTCAGTTACCCACTGCACGTAATGCCTTTCGGCGGTCAGTCAGTTGGTAAGAAGTCTTCGCCGCAGTGAGGGGGCCCGAACCGGCATTCGCCGATGACCCGAATGGGCTACTGGACCGCCGTCTCCCACGCGCGTTAAGACCCTCAGGTGGCCCCCCCCAAGTAGTTGGCACCGCAGAGAGACCCACGGGGTGGGGGGTTTACCACCTCTTGACCATTTGAACCATGCATCTGTGTGTGTGAGAGAGAGTGAGCGAGCAGCCCATGTTCTGTTGTGGCCACCGCAGCACCGCCATTGACTTCGCCCCTCGGTCTGATGGCGTGACGTGACAGGTCGATCGTCTTCTGATGCCCTTTACCTGGGTCGCCCGCATTTCCCCCGCCTCCCCTAACCTTGCCGCCCCTCCCGGGTTCTTCCCCCACAACACACATCGCGGCGTTCGGAGCTCAGGTCCAGGTTGCGAAGCTGGTCTGCAACCACGCCTCGTTCGGACAGACGCTGGAGAACTTATTCACGCTGTCCTTCCTGGTGCGCGACAACCGAGTCGGCATGAAGAAGGTGCCGGGCGCCGGCCTGCTCGTGTGGGCCCTGGACCCCAGGCGGGGAGATGCCGCGGGGAGGCAGCAGAAGCCACCACTGCAGTTCGTGGTCACCGTGAGTGCTGGTGTTGGTGTTGGTGCATGTATGGGGGCACAGTACAGGGCTCACCTTGTTTTGACATGCTGAACTTGTTTGCGATACCGCCAGCCTTTACGGGTCGATCGCATGTTTTAAGATTCATTGTTTAGTGCGGGGTGAGGGTGGGAGTGCATGAAACATGACGTCCAATAAAGCTGTGAAAGGGGCCTTGAGCTGTGGCGGCGATGCAGCTAACACGTCCAAGGGAGTCAACTGATTGCTGGTGCCGGTATGTGTTGTGTTGACATCGAATGAAGGTCATGCAACCCTTCCCCCGGCCGGGGTCCTCCCTTCGTTGCTTCCCGCGTCATTGCAGTTGCATATCGATGACTGGGTCAAGATGTGTTCGCGCGTCACACCGGAGGAGTGCCTCATGCCGCACCGGGACTACGGCATGACGAAAGACCAGTCGACAGCGGCGACTGGGAAGCGGCGGCAGAGCGCTGCAGCAGATGGACCCTCGACCACCAAAAAGGCCCGGCTCGGACGGTGACCTATTGCACCCTATCTTGCCAAGGAATGGAACATTTGCGCTGCGATGATGCAATTACCATCATGTGTTGTGTTGGGGTCGGTTGCTGTAAATAATCAAAATTTAGTGAATGCATCCTAGCAAGGCCTATCCTAGGTCTATGCGGGTGGAGATGTATGACATGGGCCAGCGATGTCTTGGCTCATTCACGTGTGACTGCGCAGCTGTACTAAGCTGTCACAAGTTTAGAGGCTCTTAAGAAGGCGTTTAAAATATGGAACCTGTTAATGTGCAATCGGACGAATTGTTGTGCATAGTGGGAACCACGCTTCTTCAACCGCGTCTTACGCTGCGCTCCCCAAAGGACACGAGTGGATGTGCGCGATGCAGTTGGTGTCTTGCCTGGTGCCCAGAGGTCCCTGTCCTCCGGAGTCCCAACCATGCGATGGGTGTTGATTACGTGCGTTGTATCGCAGGGGACGGGTGTTTTGTTGCTTCGATTGTTTGGACATATGGACATACATGCATTGACTCGGAGCGGGTTGTACACTTCTCAATAGGACGGCATGTGTGCTGTGTCCTTGTTGTATAGCTTGTCTGCAGCAACCTGCATCTCAATCGGTATGCAATTGGTACTTGGAGCTGTCTTGAGTTGCCCTGCAGGTCCACAGCTGCTTTGCCAGGCAGGGTAAGACATGTGAGGCCGATAAGTTAAAGGATGCTAGAATGTTGGCCGTTTGGCACCACTTACATTGGGAGCTATGAGAAGCGAGGCCGACACTGTAAATATTTTCCATATGGGCAAGGGCGTCTGCGTCGTTGAGTACGACCGCATGGCGTGTCATTTCTCCTGGTCATGCTGAGCTGCCCGGACAGTCAGCTTGCAGCATTTCGCAAAGGGTAGAGATCCACGTGCAGTTCACAGTTTTATATTAAGAATTGCCAGCCGGACGAATACAATGTGGTGTGCGAGCAAGTGCGGCATCATCATCATCTTACCACAGGCCACCGCTGTTGCCCTCCGCTGCTGCAACCAGGGGCTGCTCTGCTGCCTTCCTAGCCGCAACGGTTTGGCGGTAACCGTGGGACATCAGTTACCGGAAGTTGACATCTGAAAACGTAACACGTGAGGTAGAACGATTGTGCAGGGCACCTTCCCCTGCTTTCGAGGCAACATGCATTTCGCTGCCCTACGAAGGGGCGGCCTTCAGAGCGAGACAGCATTTGTTGTTGCAACGTTGCCTCGTCGAAGGGCAGCTTCGCGGAACGGAAGCTGTTATCTACAGGGATTCCATCGGATGACCTGCAGGGACAACAGCAGTTACTGAGAACATATTCCTGGGATAGGCTATCATACGACGAGGCATGTGCCAGCTTAAGAGTGCATGAGTAATCTGTTAGCATGACCCGCCCAATGGATCTTGAAGCGCAAGGGCGATTTTCCCGACCCGCCCGCATGGCTGCTCCCTCCTAGTCTGACAGACGCGATACGCTTTCCTTCCCAGCTACGCTGGTTCCTGGAACTTGACCAGGCTGGGATGAACTTACCGTCCTTAAAGGTATATCATCCTATAGATACATTCATCATGGTGGCATTTATGGTTTCCTTACGTTCTTGGCATGGCCGAATCCGCGCGAATCAACGTATTCGTACTCTACAGCTTTGCTACAGCTGTGCCCTGTCAACTCATGCATTTGGATGGATAGTTTGGTCCGCCACCGCCTCTGAGCGCGTGTTGTTAATGTAACCGCTGCTACGTCAAGCTGATACGTTTTACGTTTTACGTTTACAAGCTTCAAGCTTGTACGGTCCAGACGAGCCAAAAGGCTCATGAACCGCCAAACTGGAAACAGGAACTCAAAAAAGAAAAACGCCGATACCCAACAATAACAGATTGATTAATCTTCAACGTACTGCAACCTGCATCTTCTAATGTCGTCCAAGACGCGCGCTAACCCGCGTTGATCCTTGACGCCCATAATCTCGATCATGCGGTCCCCAGGAGTAACCCCCAGGTCCCAAAGCTTCAAACGGATATTCGCATACGCAGGACAATCTAGCAGCACATGGCATTCATCTTCAACAGCTTGCCGGTTCCCACAGACCCGGCACCACCGGGCAGACCGTTCCCTACCGTGCGGTCGATTAACCGCCAAAGGCCAAACACACATCCTGAAACGCATCAGCGTGACGTGCTGTTTTGGCGAGATATAGCCGCTGCCATGCTTGGGCAAACCCATCCAATGCTTATAGCGGCACATCTTTACCCCTGGTTGCCTGTTTAAGCTGATTGATATCCATCTTGGGTTGGCAACCCAGATTGGGAGCCTGGTTGGCAACGCCGCGCCCTCGAACACCGCAATCATCCAGCCCCCAAAATGCCTTCATATCGCTAAGCTTGCGCATATAACAAGGTTCATCGTCGTGCCTTATCACTAGAAATTGCGCCCTCAGCATTCCTAGCTGTCGTAGTGGCCTGAGTAGCGCCACCGAAATCTATACTGTGACCACACGTCAAAGGTGTCGTTTCCCCATGTCCTCCAATTGGCTTTTCAATAAAAGACCATTCGCGCCTGAGGGTACGGTGATGCGGTGGTTTGTACGGTACAGTACTAACACGACATTGCACACGCAGCTGCAGGCGAGCACCTGATCGGCTCGAACTATTGGTTTGTCTGAATGCCCCCTGCTTTACCGATTGCTATACCTAGCTACTGATATTTTTAGCTAAATGACAGCCGTTATCATATCGCTCGGTTAGCAAAGCCTCGACAACAGCTACGATACTCATTGCAATCTCTTTTTCCTCGCAAGTCAAGAAACAGGATAATACAATAAACCTGAGACGTATCTAGGCACAAAGTATGGCGAGTGCGCTTGCAGCTGCTGGTCATAGGGACGCAATTAGCAACTGGACTGTGGGAAACCAAGTTGCCTTCCGAACACAGAGTGGCGAGGAGGTGTCAGGCTGCGTGTTCGCGTTTGATCGTCAAACCAACCTACTGGTCATCAAGGAGAATGGATCGCACTCTGGAGTATCTAATCTTCGCTTAGTAAAGGCCACCAGTGTTCGTGAAGTCTTGTCCTCAGTTCAGCCTGAGAAACCTTTCGATCTGGAACTACCGCATGTGGACTTGGAGCGGTGCAGAAAGCGCGAGGAGAAGGCGTTGCAGCAAGCTGAGATGGAATCAGCGCGGGTAGGGCACGGCGTCACGAAAGAGGCGCAGGCGATTTTCGATGCGCTTGTGAAGACCATGCCCTGCGTCTGGCGGAACAAGGTGCGTTGAAAGAAGCGACATTATGCGCATGACTGCTTTCTTCCCGTCAGGATTTCCAAGCATCTGCGTCCGCCATCTTGTTCACGCTTCCAGGTTATCGTTGTGCTGGACTCCGTCTACGTGGAGGAGCCGTACACCCCAGACACGTGCCGGTCCGATAACGAGCATGCGGCCACCCGTGAACGCGTGAAGATGGTCCTGCGATTGGAGAGGGAGCGGCTCGGCTTGTGAGCGGGGGTTGTTCCGGGTCTTTGAAATGTGCCGGAGGCCCGAGCCATTCCCTACCCAACCCACCCAGTATTAGCAGCTGCAGGCGCGGCAGCTGGCAGAAAGCCATAAGCCACATGTTGACTGAAGCCGGGTCGCAGCAGGCGGGAGGGTAAGGGGGCCGCGAAAAAGGCTTATCTACCGGGGCAGACTACATACAGCCCTGAGGAGTTCCGGAACCAGCGATCCCAGGCGGCCCTGCTGGCTCTGGCTCTTACGAAGAGTCCCACATGCCGAGCCCGCTGGTTAGGACCTCCCCCTCTGACGCAGCTATGTTGGTTCGGCTGATCTTGTTGTGGAGTCTGAACCAACCGGGCGGAATGCAGGCGTAGCATGTGCCTGGTTCGCCTGATTTGGTACCTCTGGCGCCGGCCAGATGCAGGGCGGAGCAAGTACTGTGACTGTGCTCCAGGCTGCTGCCTGGCTGTCCCCCCAAGCGGAAGGGGCCACGGGGGCTGGCGTGGAAAACGCCTCTGGCCAGTATGGCTTCCCGCGGTGTTGAGAACGCCACGTCGAGGACGCGCCGCAGCGTTGCGGGTAACACTGAGAACACCCACGGCACGGGTGTCTCAGTTGGGGGGTGTTCAGTGACCGTGTGGGACCATGTGGCTGGATGGGTCCCGTGTCGGTTCGTGCTCCAGGTAACCCGGAGTCTGGTTCAGTGGCGCGAGGCCGGCAGGCGCCTTGCTTGCGAAACTTGCCTTGCGAGCTTGTGTATGTGTGCGTACCATGTGTGCGATGCGAGCTTACACGGTGGCTTGCGGCAATCAAGCCAAAGGGGTGCGTGTGTGTGCGCTGATGTGGTCGCGTTGAACTCTTGGGCGCCGCTGCCAGCCTGCCGTACTCGCTTGCGCACATAACAACGGGCAGCTCAGCGCGTGTTCGTGCTGGGCAGAAAGTTGACATGCTGGGTGTGTGTGTCTGTGAGAATGCTTCCCAACTTTATGTTGCTTTGGCGTTGGGAAAAAAGGGATAGCGAACAATTAATTTTGCTCGGGCGTTTTCGCCCTTTTTGGCTTAGGCACGTTGTTCCGTGCCGCTGCCGCCGTCAGCCCCGCCGGCCACGAGAGCCGCTAGAGGCCAGAGTTCCGTTTGCGAGGGGGGGTTAGGATGGCGGCCGCGCCTTCCGGCGCACAAACAGTACGTGGGGACACGGCAGCAGAGCTCTGCTCGGGGATAGGAGATGGTGGGTGAGTGGGTGACGCTTTGCGTTGACGGCGGTGCGGAAGTAGTGGGTAGAGAAGGGCACTGACGGCTGTTGGTAGAGCCAGCAGGAAGGATAGGTGAAGGAACTGATGGCCACCCGCGTGCTGGGGGGATTATGGTGGGCGCGGCGGTTTGGTGGAGGAAGGGGGAAGAATCGCTGCGCCCTAGAGCACGCATGAGAAGAGGATGGGTCCTGCAAGAGAGGGGGCTGTGTAGACAGACACAGGGTGGTGGGGAGGATGGGGAGGATGGCGTTGGTCCGCTGCTTACGGCGGTGTTGGATGGATGTAGAGCAGGTGCATTAGACGAGGCGTTGCGTGTCGCGTGGAACGACGAGAATGGTTGGCAAGGGATTGTTCCAGTAAGCTTAGGAAACTGGCAGTTTGACGTTCGGTTGTAGCTCGGATGCTGCTGCTTGGGGGTTTACTGGCTGCAATCACTTGCTGCGATGACCTTCTCTGTGTCCGGACAAGTATGGCTTGGTGGCAGCTGCGCGATGAGGGGCAGCACAAAAGACAGGGCTCCCGTGGTGTGGATTTAGCACCACAAACACGGTTTTGCGTGTGGCGTCTGCTGCTGCTGCTGCTGCTACTATTAATACTAATTGAGCCGTGCGTGGTCAGCTCGAAAAACGAGTCGGGCCGTGCGGGGCGGTGTGGTGTGGAAGGGCGGCGAGGAGTCCTGCCGAACCCGGTATTTGGCTGCACAAATTGTTACTGGGGACATGTCTGTCTCTCACGACTGTCGGCAGGGACCGTGAGGGGATCGGAGGCAGGCACGGCATCCTTAAGGTATAAGGTTGAGGCAAGGGGTGGTGGCCCGAACGCCGGGGTGGAGCGGCTCTGCAGGCGAATAATGGCAAAGGGATAAGGACGCCCGATTTGCTTGCGGAGCTCAATGGGGCTGTAGCTGTCTCCTTTGTGCAAAAGTCTCAGCATTTCAGAAGGTTCGATGATTAGATCTGTTTCACCTCATTGGGCACGGCAGGAGGGGGCAGCAAGGCAGGCGCTCTCTCCTCGACACGATAGGTGAGGGGATCCAAAAAACAAACTTGGGACTGCCGGACACATGGTCTAGATGCAACCATGTGCAAATCAGGGCAAGAAGCCGGTGTTGGAAAGTAACCTAAAGTTAATGAAAAGGCTACAAAACAGGGATTGATCAACCGCAGCCGTACGGATAGTGATCGAAGTGTTCGAAACCTCAATCTTCAGTTCATGTAGGTACGGCAAGCATTTCGTCCTATAAATTCATTTATCATGTAGCTGAAATTTTTGACCTTAGGCAATCTTACAGTCGTGAGAAACGATGTCGGCGATCCGCAACCAAAAGCCTTTCCAGGCACATCGTTCTGTCACGCGCCGGCCATCCGTCCGTTCCTATGCTGCTGCAAAGCTTTACAGTAATCCTGCCAGCCGCGGTCGGATCATTGAATGGTATATTCAGGAGCTGGGCGTTGCGGGTGATGTCAATGTTGTGAATCTTGATATGCGCGAACAGCGTGAACATAAGTCGGATTGGTTCAAGCAGGTAAAATAAAAAGAAGACATACAAGTTAGAGGGCGGTAATTGGGTCATCGCACATCTTCTTGTGTTTCGTGCATGGCAGGTTAACCCGTTTGGCAAGATTCCAGCCCTAGAGGACGGCGATCTCAAGCTGGTGGGTGGGGCGAAAAGTTAGGTTTAGAGTGGTAGGAAGAAGAGACTCATGATTATGCAGGTATGCAGATGGGCGTGCCAATGTCGTCTTCGGGATATGGATCTTGCGGGGTAGAGGGAGTTACTCAAGGAGACGACTTAAACCGCTGTTTTGCAACAAATCCTGGGCTCGTGTTTTCCTCCTCACTTTCCCACGTCCCATTCCTACAAACACCATCGCCTTCGCTTGCACCATGGCAAGTCACTTCCTTGATTCCCCCTGCAACTTCTTATTGTTTGCGGCTTCCGAGTCCTCCCCAGCTGCACCGCTGCCCCTGGGCTCCCCTCGCTCCATTCCCACTGCCCGTCGGACACCCCCACTGCCCCGTCGGACACTCCCACTGCCCCGTTGGGCTCCCTCGACGCACTGACGTTCTGCCTCCGCAGTTCGAGAGCGGCGCCATCCTGCTATATCTGGCTGAAAAGTACGGCGAGCTCCGTACTCCCTCTCAGCGGGCGCGTGCAGCTCAGTGGACGCTGTTCGCCAACAGCACCATGACACAAGCCGTGTTCGTGGAGCAGGTGAATGAGCGTGTGAGGGTGGTGGCGTGAGTGAGCGTGTGACCGTGCACGCGGCCAGGTGGGTGGAGTTAGGATGTTTTCCACAGTTGATGGGTCCCCCGAACAGAAGTGGATTGATCTATCCTTTGGGCAATGCCGTACTCCCTGCCTTCTGTAGTCCGCTCCATTACCATTGCTGATCATGCCCCGCCCCGGCCCTTTTTTGCAGTGGCGCGAGCGGTCCATGCCGGATCTGTTCCGTACATTGGACGAGCTGCTGTCGCGCCAAGAATACATCGAGGGCGATTCCTTCAGCGTGTCGGATGTGGCTGTTGGTGCCTACTTGCTCTACATCCCCGCTTTCTTTCCGCAGGTGTGTCAGCATGCATGTATGTGTGTTTGTTGGGTGTTTGTTGGGTGTGTGTTGGGTGGGAATCTGCGTGCGTATGTCTGTGTCTGAGAGGAAAGAGGAGCGGGGTGAAGGTTGACGAGGTTTGAGGTTGGGCCCGGGGTCCTGGCATGCTTGGCTGATAGGCGGATGGGCGGCGATATGTATGTATATCATCATCATGCGTATGCGCATGTCCCTAACTCAGCTCGCTTGGCTCTGATCTCCTTGGTTCCAGGCGGATCCCGACCAACTAAATTAACCAACTAACACGTGATCCTTAGGTTGCTCGCCCTCCTCCACCGACCCACATCAGCCATTATCCCACACACACCCCGACGTGCACAGGGACACCCTGGTTCGCCAAAGTACGATTTGGGTCCTGGGTGAAGTCATCCACCGCTCCCACATCCGTCCGCCGGTTCCCCTGCGCCCCCTCCCGCATTCCCCCCACTCCCACCCCACCGCAGCTCGACCTGAGTCCCTATCCCAATGTGCTGGCCTACATGAAGAGGTGAGGACCGAAAAGAGTCAACCACCACCTCACGCCTCAACCGCGGCTGTTGTAGCAGCACATATACAATACTGAAGCGGCGTTAGAAAACCACCGCCGTGTGACAGTCAACAGGAAAGCGACCCAGGGCCGTTCCGGGCTGGGCACATCGACCTCCTGCTGTTGGTAGTGTTCATCCATTCAGTAACGCATGTGACTGTCTTACACATGTTTCTTTGCATTGCGCCATGTGGCTCTCGTTATGTGTCGCTATCTCCGATGCCAGCAGCCACCGATGGACTCAGGTGGCTCAGATGTTCTGATCTGCGTTCACATGTCGGGGTCCACAATCCGTGCCACATGGCCAATTAGGAAGCTAGCGAACTCACTCCCCATAAGAGCGTAGGCTTGCCGTTGGTGCCGTAAGAACCATGCAGCTCCATCGCTCTTCCCCTCCGCTGCCAAAGTCGTTGAAGTTTTCTTCCCGCTCCGCTCCTTCGTGCTGTGCTCCCCCTTTCCTTCCTGGTAGGATGTCGGAGCGCCCCGCGTGCGCGGCCACTGTGGCTGCCAGGGCGACGCAGAAGAAGACCGAGGAGGTGGCCCCTGTCCATACCAAGGCGTGATGCTGAGGTGGACCCAGCTGCGCTGCTAGGAGGGATCTGTTTTTACAAGCATGGTTACTTTATGTACTTGTAGAGCTGGGCGATTTGGTCGTTTGTGATGGTCAAAATATGCATTCAGCTGGATTTCCCTAAGTCCTTGGACTGTGGCTCTCGGGACACGAACTTGTACGCTGCACGGCCCGCGTTGAAGGTTGCGTATCCGGCGATACCTATTGCGGCGACCAGCATGAGTCCCGCTGTAATGCGGACTGCTCGAGTGTGTCTCCGGAAGCCGTTCGAGGTTGGTTCGAACAAGCCGGACATTTTTGCTTTGCCCTCCGTCCGAAAGGAAGCAGCAACAGTGCAGGCATTGTGCTGGTAAATTTGACGTGTAAAATTTAAGGTACCGGTACCGTTGTGTACGGTAGGTTGATTAGATGAATTCGCATGCTTGCGGGTAAAAAATGCTTATAAGCATACGTATACGCCATGAATGGTCAATATCCCGCTATATGCTTAATCGATTACCGTTGTTGAAGCAGGATGCTATCCCGGAACGATTACAGTCGGCTAATAAACGCGGAGGCCAACTCAAAGGGGCTGAAATTACTGGAGGTGCGGCCAAGGACACTGCCAGCAAGCTATGATTGTGATGCAAAAACCGGCAGCGATAACGACCAGCAGTTATATGCCTAACAACACCCGCAGAACCTATGCAGAGACCTCCTGACAGCAGGACCTGAGAGTTTGACCATAATTGCAAAGGGTAGCAACCTCGCACATTGCCTGGTTGAGCTATTGATACGAGAGGCCCGCAAAACTTTGCGCACGCGTGGTACGGCAGGTACGACCAGGTATCTGCTGCATAGCTCAGCTTGTCCCCCATCCACAAACTGTTCATTCCGCCCATTCCCTTATGCACCCACTTCCCCACGAAGCCGGAGGAGCCCCTTCATACTGCTTCCTTTAACCTCCGCAGCATTTTAACCTCCGCAGCGATAAAGAGGCATTTCGTTGCTCTTTGCCTCCTCCCATGGTTTCCTCCTCTACCCCAACACCAGACTGAAGCCCGCCGCCGCGCTCCGGGGACTGTGCAGGTCTGGGCGGTGGGGGAGGGAAGGTGGACCAGTCTGAGGGCGGCTGCAGGTGTTCAACAGAACCAGCTCCAGCTCCTGGGAGGAAGCTGAAAGCGGACTTAATAACAAACGACAGCGCGGACCCCACTCCTGGTTGCGGTTTAGGCCTGAGCAGGGCGTGGGACCTAGGCCGCCTAGCCAGCACTAAGCGCCGTAGCAACAGCAGTAACCGTATTAGCAGTACAAGCAGAAGCAGTGGCAGCGACTCCACTGATGAAAGAAATAGTGACGTCAGCACTAACAGCAGTAGCAATGCTGATGCCAGCAGCAGCGCCGGCAGTAGCAGCAGCGAGGGCAGCGATGCCGAGGGGGTCCGCTTGGGAAGCCGGACAAGGACGGGGTCTAGGGCTTCCACTCATGCCGGTCCACGTGGTGCACGATGTACGGCGTTCTGGCGGCTGGTTTTGTTCGCTTGCCGTACACTGGCGTTGCTGCCCGAGGGGAGGCAGGTGCGTGTGTGTGTGTCATATGCGTGAAGGTTGCAAGTACCTGACCGGGCCTGACACTGGCCAGGGGCTGCTGCCCAGCCCCAACGGAAAGGCCGCCTGAGCTCTCTCCCGCGGACGGGAGAGGGGCGCGCGGCGCCGCTGTCCCCTCCCCCTAAGCAGCTGAGAGCCGCAGGTCCGCTAGCTCCGCTCCCCCTCGCCCGGAGCGGATGAAGGCATCGCACGCGGCGCATGCTCTCACGAGTCAAGGCTCCGCCACGCGAGTTCGCACACTGCGCCTGAAACACGCAACAAGACTCCTCTCCAACCTCGGCCTCATCCGGCTCTCGGGGTGGGGGTTCACGAAGACACAGGAAACCCGGAAACCCCGCTCAGACCCTACCCATCCCCTCTCCGGACATGTACGTCAACCTTCCCCTCAAGGCATTTATTAAATTAACAAGGAGTTAGGATAACGGTTAATGATTGCGGCATCAAACCCCGAGAAACAATCAAGATCTTTTCACCGCTTATGGCCCAACATCAGTACCGTGGTGCCATCACTCCCTCATCTGTGCCTGAGCACCCTCGTCGCCTGGCGCAGACACTTCCTCTACCAGGTGCCACCCACTGCCCACTGCCGCCACATCGAGCCGCGGTGCTGTCGCCCGAAGCTGATGTGTCCTGCTCCCTAGCACACCCAGAAGTACATACATACATACATACATACATACATACATACATACGACCCTTGCGCTGTGTTTCGGCTTCGGCCCCCGGCCCCCGGCTCTCGCGGCCCACAGTGTAATCTGAGTCATACATACATACGCAAATTCAAAAAGGGATACTCGCACATTTGCACTCGCAGGCCCTAATCTCCAGTGGCGCTGTCCCGCCGCTGCTGACGGCCCTTGTAGAGCACCTCGACGTGGGGCGGGAGGGGGCGAAGTGGGCGGAGGAAAAGGGGCCCCCGGAGGCGACTACCGGTACCTGTGGCAGCAGAGACCATACAGGCGGTGGGGGCGGGGGACTTTCGGAAACGCGGCGTGCTGGAGGACCTGTAGACGTGGTCTCGGAGCGCTGGAGAGACGACCCGCAGCTGCCGACGGTGAAGCGGCGACGCCTGGCGGCGTGTGGTTCCGGAGCGGATCCTCCGGTGCTGCCGCCGCTACCGCCGCCGTCGACGTGGCCTTCCCCCGGCTCTTGGACCGACGTCGGCGGCATTCCGCTCCCGCTACTTCTTTACGGCAGTAGCCCGCAGCAGCACCTGCCGTACCATGGCCATCTCCACCGAGTGCTACTGCGGCGGCTACGATGTCCCCGTCTGGCCGAGAAATTGCAGCTACTGCTGGATCTGATGTTGGACGAGCAGACGACTGCCGTACAGGCAGGGGGGCTTGATGGGAGGAAGAAGGGGGTGTCAGCGGCGGCGGCATCTTGCCCCTCTCTGGATATCGGCGGCGACGGCAGCAACAGCGGCAGCTTCAAGGTGGTGCGAGACGGCTGTAGCAGCGACGGGGCTGCCGCCGTGGGTATGAACGGGGTTCCGCCGCCGCCGCCGCCGCCGCCGCCATCAGCGCCGCCGATAGCGCAGCTGCAGCTACAGCAGGATCTCGACGAGGTGGCGGAGGGGGAGGAGCCGCATCTGCAGTTGGTGGGCTGGCGGCAAGCTGTAGCAGCGCTGCCTGTGGCGCAGCAGGTAAAGGTGTGCGCATGCACGTATGTACGTATGCATGTCTGAGTACAATCTCTTAGGACTGAGTCGCCGGGGACCATACGGGAGACGGGGCACATGGAGTAGTGACACGCCTGACGTGTCTCCAACTGCAACCTCGCTAATGCGATTGCATCCTTACGTTTACGAATTTTCGGGCGTGCGGAAACGGCATATAGGCGTGGCGTACGGCGCGACATGCAACACTGGCGGAGCTGGCGGGCGGCGATAACGACGGCGGCGTCGCTGCCGCCGCCTCTTCCCTGGCGCAGCCGCCACCGCCGCCGCCGCCGCCACCGGCGGTTCTCCGTGACCTAGCGAGTCTGGTGATGCTGTTGGCGGACGCCGCCGCCGCCGGTGCCGCCGCCGCTTCCGGAGAAACCGTTGGGGCGATTGCGGAGCCGCCGGAGTCTGAATCTGGTTGGATGAGACGTCGTGATGGTGCGGTCCGTGTTGGTGTTGTCTCCCCGGGGGAAGTGGATGTGGTTCCGGAGAGGGGTGCGGCGCTGGAGGAGGGATGGGGGACGGTAGGCGCCGCCAGTGGCGCCTGGTTACCCTACGGCAGCAGCAGCAGCAGCACCACCACCACCACTGGGGGAAGCGGCCGCTGGAGCCTGCTACGGCCCGCCCAGTGGCGGCACCTGTTGACGGACTACTGGGAAATGCGGCCGCTGCTACTGCCGCTGCAGCACCGGCACCTGAACCCCTGCTACGGCCGAAGTTGTCCACCGGGGTGTGTGACCGGTGGTGGAACATCAACCGCTTGGCTGGGGGCTGTACGGCATGTGGATGAGCACGTACGGAAACTTCAGGTGATGGAAGCGGCTGTAGCAAAGTTGCCGCAGGGACCCCGGCTTGTGGATCATACACGGGCTCTCGGGATATCGGAATCCCGACCTGCTATAATGTACGACAGAATTTTCGATGCAGATGCCGTACAGTACGGCGACGCCGACGGCGGCAGTGGCGGAGCTGCCCTTCTGACTGCCAGTTCTCTGATGCGTCTTCTCCTTCCCGCAAGTTGCCACTGCCCCGTCATGGCCTCAGCTGACCGCCGACTACTGCCGTACGTACGGCAGGCACGCAGCACGATATTGCCGTACATGGTCGACAGGGTGGATGTGGACCTTGTAAAGGGTGGCTCCGAGCGCTTCACCGCGACTGCTGTACCTACCACCGCCGCTACAGCCCCGCCCGCCGCCCACTCGCCGCCCGCTGGGGTTGCTACGGATTGGGTAGCGGCGCCGCCGCCGCCACTAGCACCCGCCGCGGTGACGACGGCGGAGTGCCGTACAGCCCTTGGGTCAGGATTCACAACTGTGCTCCGGGCAGCGGGAACACGGAGTGTCCAACTGTGTGCCGTACAGGCACGTCCATGTGGGGGGAGGGATCGAGCGGGCCTTAACTGTCACAGCCTCTCCCCCCTCCGCATCAGCCCCTCCTCGGTCGGGGCTAAATATCCGCACCGGGCTGGGCCCCCGCTAACACACACACACACACACTCTCTCTCTCTCTACCCAATCCCCCCAGGACGACATGGAGTGGCTCCTAGGGCTACCCGCCGGGGCGAATGTGTACGGCAGTCCCCCCGGTGGGTGCCGGGTGGTGGGGAGGGGAGGTGGGGAGGCAAAACACATCCGAGTAAGTAGTAATGCAAGCAGCAAGATCACAACATACATACATGTCTAATACTGGTAACGCGCAACCATTGCCCCCGGGAGATTCTGGAATCGAGACCTGTCACGGTCGAAAATCCTTCCGATGGTGGACGGTGCCCCTAGTTGATGGACGGTGGTGACCTGGGATAAAGTTAACCCGCGAGCCGACCAGGAATGGAGTTGGGCCGCTGTCGACCCGGCAGATTCCGTTGGATGCTGGTGGTGGGTGCGGAACCTGAGCGATCCACTGAGAAGTTGACTAGGGTGACTGGATGAGGGTGCCCCGAAATACCGGGGAAGGCAGGGTTTCGCAGGTAGCTGCCACAGGCGAAGATATACCCCCCTGTTTCACACATCATATATAATGACCGATGACAGAGACAGATGACAGACAGACAGATGACAGACAGACAGACGCACGTCTGGGACACCACCCTTGCAGGCCGCCAAGGTCTAGCCGCCCACTACGACGACCACTGCGTGCTGGTGCTGCAGCTGCAGGGCGCCAAGGAGTGGCTGCTACAGCCGCCACGGCTACTGCCGGCGCAGCTGCTCCCTCTCACCTATTGCCCCCGCCTGCCGCTGGGGCCCCTCGGCGCTACAGCCACTACAACCAGTACCGCGCATATCGGCGACACCACGTACCCGGTGCTTTTGCCGTCTTTGCGTGGCATCGAGGCGGCGGCGAAATCCGCCCCGGCCACCGCGGAGGGTGAGAGGTGGAGAGCTGCGCCGCCTCAGGTGCGGTCGCCACCAGCCGGGTTTGATGTCAATGCTTGCAAACCGACTGAGGCCGCAGCATCAGCAGCAGCAGCAGCAGGAGCAGGAGCAGCAAGCCCGGCGGAATCATCTTCAGGAGTTTCAGCAGCAGAGGCGGCAGCGACTCGTGTGGTGTTACAGCCGGGGGATTTGTTGTACGTGCCGAGGGGGTGGGGACACCAGGCAACAGCAGTAGCAGCAGCAGTAGCAGAGGGGGGGGAGATGGTGGAGGGGGCGCTATCCGCGGCGGTACTGCGGCGTGGCACTGGCGGCGGTGGTGGTGGTGATGGTGACTGGGAGGGGCACCTCTCCGGAATATCACTGCACGTAACCTTTGGACTGGAGGTACGGGAAGTACGGGAGTACGGGAGTACGGGAGGTACGGGAGGGGGAAAGGAGGGAAAGGAAGGCGGGGAATCTAGTGCATCTAGCCGGGTAAGGGAGGACAACAAAACACAAACCGGGGTGTCGCGAACGCAACCCGCCATATTCACTTTGTGTGGTCGCTGTGTGCCTCAATCGCGTCATCTTGTGCTTTGCCAAACGTCAGCGTCCGGAGGTCCTTCCTGAGCATCCTGATCGAGCGCAGTGACAGTCGTATGTATGTGTGACCGGCGGGAAATCCACCTCCACATACACCCATGCCCACACGCATGCTCACACAGCCGCCCCTGCACGCCCATGCATACGCTGTGTGCGGTAAACAGGTAGAAGGGACGTTCAGCTGGCAGGCAGTGGCGCATTGCGCGGTGGCGCTGGCGGCGGCGGCGGTGCGCCGGCAACGGCAGCAGCCCCGGCAGCGCTGGCGGCAGGCGCGCGGTGGCGCTGGGGAGCCGCGGCAATGCGAGCCCCTGGTGAGGAGCCGGCGACCTGACGGCCCGGCGGAGGCCAACCATTCGTCAAGGCTGCTGGGGGCCGCCGGCGGAAAGGGGGGGGAGGAGAAGGAGGCGGAGGAGGAGGAGGAGGAGGAGGAGGAAGGGGAGGAGGTGGCGGCGGCGGCTGAGGAGGCGGCGGCTGCGGAGGGGGAGGCGGCGGCGGCGGAGGGGGAGGAGGAGGAGGGGACTTGGCGGCATGTTGCTGCAGCGGCGGAGGCGGTTGAGGGCTCAGCTGGTCGGGGGCTCCCCGACCCCACCCTCGCGGCGCAGGTACTGGCCCCGGCGTATGTATGTATGTGTGTACGTGCAGTCTGGAAGTGTTATCTTAGGCAATGCTCGCTTTCCCACGATGGCGGGTGTTCTTTGAAGCAGCCAGTGTACCGTACTTGCGTGTGTATTGCTGTACCTCTCCTCGCCTGTCCCGCCCCGATACCCGCTCCCCCCCTTCCCCCAGGTCCTGTTACATGCTTGGCTGGTGCACACCACCTTCACCACCACCCGCCCCGGGCCCCGGCTGGTCCTCCGTAAGGCAGCACCTCTCACAGCCCTAGCACGCGCACCCACCCGCACATCATCACCGCCACCACCGCCACCACCATTAACAGTGCAACCACCGAGAACAACTACTGCCGTACAAGCATCCGCGTTTTCACCTGCTTCATCAGCAGCATCTGCTTCATCAGCAGGGCCGGCGGCAGCGGCCTCAGGTGCCTTGTTGCAAAACCTGCAGCGCTGCCTGAATCCGGATTTGGAGTTGGATTTGAGTGAGGATTGGGAATGGGGCCTGGATCGTCCTCAAGGATTGCGCGAGGAACATCATCGCGATCGAAATCCAGATTCAAAGTCGGATTGTGGTCGAGTTCTGAAAATAGATCCAGGTTCCAATCGTCCAGATCCCCGCGGCGAAGTTGCACCCGCGGCGCCGCCGCCGCCGCCGCCTGCTGTTGTGGCGACACGGCGACTAATGTGGCTGTTGCAACAGGATTGGCAACGCCAACAACAACACCAAGTAAACCAACAAGACCAGGAAGAACAACTCCAGGGGCATCATCATCATCATCATCATCAGGACGGTGACGAGGCTCTTCCGAAGGCTCAGGGACGTCACAACCAAGAGGTGGTGGTGGGAGGAGGCGGGGGAGGAGGGGAGGGGGGTGTACAGGAGGGCGGGGGCGGGGCCGAGTGCGAGGACGGAGGTGAGGGAGGTGTCCGCGGGGACTCGCGGTGCGTGTGGCCATGCGGGGGGCCGTTGAGGGCCGCGTTTGGGGAGCTGCAGCGCCGGCAGGTGGGCCTCATGGCCGCCGCCGCGACGGCGCCCTGTGGCCCGTACGGCGTACCGTACTGGCTGGAATGGACGATCGGGCTGCTGAAGTCCCGGAACGGCGTGTCGGCGCAGCGGGCAGTCCTGCGCGGATGCAGCGGCGGTGCTAGCCTCGGCGGTGACGGCAACAGCGGCGGCGGCGGGTTTGGTTCTGGCGATGGTGGAAACGGCGATAGTGGCGACGGCGGCTGCTGTGCGTACGGCAGTAATGCCGCTGCTGATGTTGATGACGATCCGTTGTGGCGACGGAGCCGCCCCGCGGGTGTCTGCCGCCCGGTGGCCCGGGGACACGAGTTCCTTTTGGCGGCGGGAGGCCGGGGAGGTACGGCGTCCAGGGAGGGTGGTGATCCTTGGATCCAGGCAGTTCGACGGGAGGCGGGGGAGCTACTGGCGGCGGCGGGGGGTGGGGCAGTTGCGCGGTGTGCGGTGTCATTGGTGGCTGCGGACCAGGCGGCTTGTTTGGGGACGCGGCGGCGGGCGAGGCACGCCCTGTTGGCGTTGCACACCTAAGCGGGCGGAATGAGTAAATGAGCGAATATAATGAGTATAATGAATGAATGGATGGATGGATGGACTCATCAATGAGCGGATGAATGGCTGAGTAAAGAGGGGAGCGTGGGCGAATTTTATTGTTTGTATAAGTTTGTCCTTGTTTGTACAAGTACTACCATCTGAGGATCGGTGCTAATCCGAAGGGAAGTAGAGGGTAGGACAAACTGTCGGGCAGAGCAATTCTTTTGACTGCCCCGGTCGCACAATTCCCGTGCTTCCCTAATTCGACACCCTGAACACGCTGATTCTGACTGTCCGAATGTCCCTGCCAGGCCAATTCGACACCCTGTCAGCCTAATTCTGACTGTCGGAATGTCCCGCCAGGCTAATTCGGCACCCGGACAGGCCAATTCTGACTGTCGGAATGTCCCTGCCAGGCCAATTCATATCCCTGTCAGGCCAATTCAAGGGCCTGTCCCGGCAATTCAACTTGTCCCAGGTGTCAATTTAAACCCTTCTACCGAGCAATCTAGACCAATTGCAGGGTCTGCCCCCAAACTCTCAGGCACGCATTCAGAATCGCGGGAGTTGAAGGAACTTTACAAAACAAGGGGAGCACTTACAAATATCTCTCGTGTGTTTGTTGGTTTCAAATCCGTACATGCTTGTACTCCGTACTGCCGTACTCCGTACTCATTCACCCATACATTCATTGTGTGTGTATGTGTGAATGAGTATCCACACGCCTCGTCTTGAACTGTGCTTCAGTCCTGCTAAGGGCCCCCGGCACTCGACCAGACTACATGTGTTCAAAAAGATACCACCACCCGAACCGAACCAAACCAGGGGCATGTTAACCACACCTTTCATTCGTCCATTCATTCATACATCCAATCATTCACGCAGACAAAGAAATGTAAGCACACGCGCCTGCCCTGCAGTAGTGTGGCCCGGCACAATGTAGCTGTAGTAGCTGGTACACAGTAAGCACGGTAAGCTGGTACACGCATAGCACGACCACCAGCATCTCGAGAGGCCTTTTCAGCGGCCAGCTACTAAATAATGCATGAACGTCACATAGAGGAAGGTAGCATAATACGAGCCGTCAACGATAGGACCATCACCGCCAACCGGACTGCGTGAACCTGTCTCCAGTGCGTCACGCAGCACACTGACTGCCTTGAAGCTTCCAGTTGAGGGATCCATGTCGAGGTCGGCCAACCTGTCTGTCAGTGAATGGCGGTAAGTCAGCCACAAACCAGTCTGTACCTAATTCCAGGTTGGATAGAGCCTACTTGAGAGTGGCGCGCTGGTTCTGTTTGTCCTTGTAGTTGAGATCCTGGGACGAGATGTTGACATGGGGCATGCGCTTGCTCAGCGCGCGCAGTGCAGGGAAGCTGATGAGGTATGGCCCGATCATCATCATCTTCCGGGGGTTGATGAGCTGGCGCCTGCAGCACGTGTTACAGTGTCGACATTGCTGATCCTATTTGGTACCAGTCATTCGCCCGTGAACGCATGGCCATGCTCCTGGCTTTTAATGTACCCTACTGCAGGCCCGCGTACCTTAGGCGCCAGCCAATGTGCATTTGGTCAATAGTCAGCACGACGGGTTGGAGCACGGACACCCACGTCACTGCAAGGGGCAATGTAAAAAGCTACCTCCTCCGGCTGGCGTTGTTGTCCTTTGATGCTGAGACCCCGGATGATACCCCGCAGCAACTGTTGAATTGTGCCGTCAACGAGTCCTGAATGTCAATCGATGTCCGATGGTTAACAAGTCAAGGCATGTGTACACGCACGCCAGCCTACACTACTCACGCATGCCGACACTGCATCATACCTCGTTGTGATGTTTCGAGCAGTCGGACGGGTTCACTGCGTGATGCATCTGCCCGAGCGTATGCCTGTAGCCTCACTCTATCAGCCTGGAAAAGGGATGTCCGCCGCTTAATCTCCCTGTCCAGCACTATTCGATCTGCCCGCTCGGCGATCAATGCGGATGTGACCACCTTGAGCCGCTCAAAGAGCTCAACGTGTCCCGCACGCTCAAGTCCCTCGGCAGAACGGAAGGGGACAATGACACTTGGGTCTGTCGCGACTCGCTGTGTCGCAGCGACTCGCAGTGAAGCAGCGTCGGCTGAACGCTTCAATTGGTGATTTCTGTTGAGGGCCAGACACGCGGCACACGGCCATACAGCTGCGGAGGAGAAACTGCAGACAACGGACCGGATGGAGTCGATTTCGCCGTAGTATGCTGGAAGCTGATTCTCCCGGAAGAATGTATCCGCCTGTGGTGCCATGTCAGGATTCCCATGTGGGTTAACATTTGTCAGGCAGACCAACACGCTAGCCTTGCCTTTGCCCGACCCACATGCACTGACCTTAGCAAACCACCATGCCATCAACAACCCGGGGTACCAGGCTAGCGCGCGCCCTGCATCGCCGCCCGTGTCCATGATGGCGGCCTCAATGTCCCGCGGCCCCAACACACCCGCCTGGGAACAGCCGTATAGGCAGGCGTAACATTCGTCGCGCAGTCCAGGGCACGACATCCCACCGATAACACGGCGCCGACGCTCGGCTAGTTGTTGCAGGAAGGCGGGGCGCGCTGGACGGGCGCCCGGCATGGGTAACGGACCGGGCAACGGCGCCGTGCTTCGAAGCCCGCGCTGCGACAACAGGTCTGAAAACATGGCATACCGGCATCCGTATCCAACACTGCCGGTGCGAAGGCTGCGAAGGACGCATACTTAACTCCACAGCTAGATCCATCGAAGCCACAAAGCGCCTGAACACAAAATTGTGGGTACAGGACCGTGCATGGCGCTGGGTGGCCACAGCAACACAAGTTAATCGTGTGCTGGCGTCCACAGACTCTGCAATCAAGCTGACGTTTCTCCAGGACTTCCATAGCAGAGGCCTGAGACTTCTCCGCCCCGAATACTTCCATGCATGCACCATGGTTCATTTAGCACCGTTCGACACAAGAACCTATGGTGATAATATAAACTGGCATACTTATTGCAATGGTTTACCGAGATTTTTAGAAATGCTTCCTTACTGTCTAAATACCTTCAGCTTTTTAAAAGGAACACGCCTTAGATATTGCACAACAACGGCATAGAGATGTATAAGTATACCAAAAGCACTTCTAGCGCCGCGCACTGTCATGCATTAA
>NW_003307618.1:506022-515353 GCF_000143455.1 Volvox carteri f. nagariensis
CACCCACCCAATTGTATAATGTTATACATACCGACGTCTATGAAACATCATACCATATGACAACAGAAATGCCCCCCTTGTTTTACAACCCTGTGTAGGCGAGTTCAAAACAAACTGGTCAGAGCTCGGCGGTGTAGACCCATATGCCTGCTGCATCAGCGGCGGCATCAGGGGGTGGTTCATCGGTGCTAAGACTGGCAGTACGCGGCCGGTCGCATTCACCAAGCAATACTGCTGCTGAAAGCCGCTGTGGGTTATGCGTGGTTTGATGCCATACTACAATGGCCTGTCTGTTTTCTGCGCCAACGTTTGGCGTTTGTGCGTGGGCAATCCGGGAGTCAACAGCAGGAGGGAGGACCCCTGACATGGGGAGCGCGGGTAGCCAATCCACACGGAAGTGTCGTGGTTTACATGGGCCCAGGCGTGCAACGTTTTGTGTCAGTGTTTGGTTGCATGGGCGGAATACCGGGGGCGATTTCATGGGCCATGCCCCGCCCAACGGAGAGCTCGATGGATTAAGGCATAGATTGCATATGGTGAACATATTCTTCTCGGCAGACATCTGCATTTTCATTTGTTTTCAATGTAGCTCGTGGTACTGAGTTTAGCGGTGTATCAGAGATTTGTCATTGTTTCCACCCGAACCTGTTCATGCATACGAGTGTTGTGGGATAAACTGGACAAACTGCCGATGAAGTGTGGTAGGAAAACAGTGGGGCCTCGGCGACTGACTTGACTGGGTAATGCAGTCGTGGCCCTGAGTGCTTGTCTCCCGTAGTAGTAGTAGTAGTGCCAGAGTACGGTAACCAGGTGTGCAAGTTTTCCCACTCCATGTCGTGGGATCGAAACTAATACGCACATGAGGCACTTGTAAGCGGTCCTCTTGCAAAGTTTTCTGTAAATTCCTTAAAAGTCATGTGCTTTTGGATGCCAGCCCGAGCTAATCCTGCCAACTTGACAGCCAATTCGACACCCTGAACACGCTAATTCGATACCCTGTCAGGCCAATTTGACACCCCGAACAGGTCAATTCGATACCCTGTCAGGCTAATTCAATACCCTGTTAGGCCAATTTCGGCACCCAGACAGGCCAATTCGACACCCGGACAGGCCAATTCAGGCCCAGCACAGCCCAATTCCGAGGCTCCACAGCGCAATTCGAATACCTCCGGCGAGTCCGCCAGAACAATTCCAGACCTCGGCAGACCAATTCTTTTGTCAGGAATAAAATCCAGGCTAATTCTGCGACAGAGCTCCTCCCTAATTCCAGCCCGGATCCTACCCTCCTAGGGAAGGGCTAAAGCAACGTTTTCTCCACATCCCACCCATGTGCCTGGCTCGCTCGCACGCTGTGGTGGGAAAAATGGAGGAAATTATCTTAGGACTTAAGGAAAAGATGGAGGGAAAGGAGGTATGGTAGCGTTTGCTGTTGGACTGGTGAACCGCGGGTCAGCCGCGTCCTGATGTCACGCGCGGATTCTTGTAATCATCTTTGGTCCCGGAGTCGGCTTTTACATGTCCGTTTACAACGAAGTCTTTGCAAGACTTTTGCAGCAGTAGCAGCAACAACGGCTACATCAATATGGTCAACAGCATGTGGGCGAAACATATAATAGCAACGGGCCACCAAACCGCTAAGGCCGGAATAAACGATCTGCGCACTAGACACCTACGGACGTGGTCTAATTTCCAAGAGGGGTTTTGCTGTCCAAGACAGGTCTCGCCTCAGGCCAAACAAAATAAAAACACCAACTTTATGGGAAATGGAAAATTATTGGCTGCGCGTCCCAGTACCTGAAGAGTAATAAAAACACGAGGGGCGAATAACTAAAAATCCTGTTGTGCTTGTGCGGATTCCCAAATGATGCAACGCAAAAGGGCAGGATACTCTTAGGGAGCTTGCTATCTGATCAGAACATAAAGCTTCAAAGATACCAGTTCTTTTCGTAGAATCTCATCGCAATTAGCACCCCGGAAGCAGCACCACCGCCAGCAACACCGTCATGTCCTGCATCACAGCACCGCCGGCAGACGACTGCTGGCTGCCTGAGCATGCGGACGAGGAAGAGGAAGAGGAGGAGGGGCAGGTCGGCAACAGCAGTAAAGACAGTGGCGGTGGAAGTGGCGGTGACGAGCCAGCTAGGTGGCGCATCTTCCTGCCAGCAGCGGCGCTGCCGCGCCGCGCCCGCAGCGCCGGCGACGCCGCCTTGTCAGCCCACGAGCACCGCTGCGACCACAACCCCGATCACTGCAGCGCTCTCGACAGCTACAATGACGATGATTATTACGATCTGCCGGCGCGTCTGGTGTTTGGACCTTTGAGGGCGCCTTGCTCTGAGGCGGATGACGACCCACGGGCCGCCGCCACCACCGCCACCATCACCGCCACCACCACCGCCACCATCACCGATATCATCACAATGTCTGGCGAACTGGAACACGAAACAGGTTGTGGGGTTATGAGAGGCCGTCAGGTGTCGGAAGGGGACTTGGTTGCCGTAAGGGCCACTACAGGCGCCGAGGTGGCGGCTGTTGCCGCTGCAGCGGCAATAAAAGCCGTGGCGCCGGCTGACATGATGGCGGCGGCGACGGTGGCGGCGGAGGATGAGATGAGGAATGCGGGGCCCCGGCCGGTGGGTGGTACATCACAGAGGCGCTGTGGGAAGGAGCCCCTAGAGCATCATCATCATCATCAGCAGCAGCAGGAGGGGGAAGAGGAGGAGAAGGAGAAGGCGGCGGCGGAGGACCAAGATGATGAGGAGGGGTGGGTGGAGGTAGCAAGGCGACGGCCAGTGGGGGGCGACAGCGGTGCGGGACAGCGGCGCTGGCGGCAGGTGGCGGCAGCCGACCAGCTTTCATCGGAGCCGCAGTCCGCGGCCCAGCTGCATGATGCGGCGGTGGAGCTGCGCGCCCTGGAGCTGGCACCGGCGGGCCCGGGAGGGGCCCTGGTGCCGTCAACTGCAGCAGGCACGTACTTCTCCTCCCCCCCAGTTTTTGCCTCCCGGGATTGCAGTCGGGGAGTCAGGGGGGGGACCGAGCCGTGTGAGCGCAAGATGCGTGGCGTTGGATAGTTGTGTGCAGATGTACGCACAATCCAACATACATAGACACGAACGCGACACACCTGGGGCCGTACCGAGCATGGGGAAGTACTTCAGGTACTTGGTGCACTTCCTGCTACACGAGGTGCTACCTCCTAACTGTGTGCTCACCTCCCAACTAACTTCCTCTTCGCCTGCCAACCGCCCTGGCGGGTCCCTCCTGCCGTCGCAGACCCCGGCGCCAGTGGGCAGCTGCAGCCTACCGCCCAGATCGCCAGCTACAGCAGCAGCGGTGATGGCGGCGGTGACGCTGACGGTATTGGTGACGGTGATGGTGGACATGAGGCCACCGGCGGCTTCGGCGGCGGCGCCGACGTCCAGCGCACTGGACACCGTAAGTGCGTCATTGTACGGCCACCTATGCCGCCTGCAGATGCCGTACTACCCCTACTGGACGAGCTGGTTGAGATGGTACGGCAGCACATCCTGGAGCCCCTTAGCCCCGTCCTGCTACCGGCGGTGCAGCCGGAGGAGGCGGGGGAGGAGGAGGATGGTGGTGGGAGGCGAGCGGTGTGGGGGTAGATTTGGTGGTGTGGCGCGACCACTGGTGTCGGTAGGGTGGATGATTGCGTGATTGGGGGTTAGGGGGATGGGAGGATGGGGCAGTGCTGGCGATGGAAGCTGCGCCCTAGCAGCATTCCAGGCTTAAAGAAGGAGGGCTGGAGAGGAAAGGAGAGGAAAGGGGAAAAGAGGTGACGAGGGCGGTGGCCGGAGGTGGAGGCGGTCGTTGGGAGTTGGTACGGAGTTGGCCGTTGGAAGTTGCAGAATTGTGTCCGCCGTACCGTCCATGGCCCATGTCGCCCGACGAGATATCTGGGGAGTAACGGGTGGCCGCGCGTTGTGCTGGTGTGGTGCCGGTTAGGTGCTTTATTGATATTCGTTTCCAAGTCCTCAGGAGATAAGTGGTAAGGGTCCACGGCTGGCTGGGTGGTTGCAGCAACGACTAGTTTTAGTAAATGGCCCAACTGGGGCGGTATGATGCGTGTACGTTTTGGGTACGGATATGTTCCGTACGTTTTATCAGAAGCAACCGATGGAGATAGCTTTTGCTCGTTGGCGACCTTGGTATGGATAGATCTGTTTCCGAGGCCGGGCTTGGAATTTTAAAAACCTTACTTTCATACATGCAGTACATTCAGCTACAGCAGTTCTGAGCAGTTTGAAGGGTCATACGCCTGGTGCCCGTGCATTACTGCGCAAACGCGCACAATAAAAACGAAAGTTTTGAAAGTTCTTCTTGAAGTCCTTTTGAATCCCCAATGACCCAATGGCCCCGGGGTCGTGCGGCCCTCTTTCCCTAGGCTCCTCCCCCCCCCTCCGGGACCCGGAGCCGAAGAAGCGGTTACAGATTACTGACAGACGGGAGCCACTTGTCCGTTGGTGTCCCGTCAGTGTCGCCCGCAGGGGGCTGCATGGGGGTGATATGTGTGCGGTCTGGCATCGCCCTCACCCAACTAACCCGCTGGGGGCAGGATACATTGACGTGCGCAAGATGATGTACACACATTTGTGCATGTGTGTACACATAAATATATGCACATACATACAGACTGGTAGTACATTATCTTGAATTATTTACAGGGTTCAGGGGGTTTGCAAAAAAGTGTACACACACGTACACACAGACATAATACATGTACATGCACACACACGCACTGCCCTCACAGCTCGGAAAGGTACACAACCCCTCCCTTACCTTGACCAATCAACACCTAAAGCTCAAAAAATAATCAGCTCGCGGAGGAGGACATTGAGGAGATGGAGGACCGTCACAGAGCCGAATAGGAAAAGTCGGATGTTGAGAAGCGACAAAGCAACCCGGGTATTCAGAGGTCCACACCACCACCATCACCACCACCACCACCACCACCACCATCGCCACTACAACGATGCGGTTCATGATGACTTCTTCCCCCCCCCCAGAACCCCGCAGCTGCCGAGAGCACACTGGCTCCGCCCCACCTTCCGCCATCGGCAGTGGCGGTGGGGGTGGGCGGATCCACGTCGCCCGGCACATACCCGGCCGCACCTCCCTACCAAGCTGGGCGGTGGAGGTAGCGGCCTCGCAAGGTGAAAGGCGGTGCCGAGGTCATTAAGCGGGTGCTCGCCGGCAGGGTTGCTTCACCTGCGTGGGCGTGAATGGTAACAACACAGGCATACATACATACATGCACACGCACACACACACACACACATCACCCGTAGTGGACGTGCCAGCCGGCAGCAGTAACAGAAACAGTAGCAGCAGCACCGGGTCCATGCACCGCGTGGTGATGGTGTGGTGGTGGTGGTGGCGCGGTTGAGGGCGGGCGAATGGCAGGGGGCCAGGGCGGGGGAAGAGGGGAGGCTGTAGGTTGGTGTGGGGGCTGGTTTGGAGGAGGGTTGCCCAGACATCCACCATAAGCCCGATGAATGAGCTCTTGAAAGCTCTTGAATGAGATCAGGGGTGCTTATGGATGCCTGTATTAACAAGAGCTTGTCCGTCTGTTTGCCTGTCTGTCTGTCTGTCTGTCTGTCTCTTTGTCTATCTGCACTGTAACAGTGCAAATGATTGTGACGAGGTGGCGGCAGTGGGAGACTGGCCCCGCGCACGGCCTGGCAGGGAGCGAAGGTACGGCAGTCCGCTGGCAGGATAGCAGCGAGGCGGTAGGTGGCGTATGAATAAGCGTAGGGGTTGCGGGTGCGGCTCACCTTCCCGGTATGTGGAGAGTAGCCCCTACGCTAAGTACATGCTAACCGGCGCGCTTGCTGCGAGTAGGATGCCCAGAGGCAGCTGTGGAGTGTTGGGCCGGGGGCCTGTATGCGCAGCTGTACTGGAAGGCTTGCTCGCATGACGCCGGCTGCCCCATGCATTGCCGGAATGCATTACTGATGCCTCGTGCAGTTGCCTGGCGCCGGACGGGCAAGAAGCGGGCCGGTTTAAAATAGAATCGCGATGCCCGTGCAAGCAAGGCATCATGTAGGGCAAGCTTAGCAAGACTCCAATATGACGTTATAGCATCGTTCATGGATGGCAGCGCAGGTTCCAGTTTGACGCTTTTGGAACCCAGGGCTCTGTCAAAAGCAACACCACCTTACCTCCACAAGGCCAATAATCAATCACAGGACCATTGGCAGCTCGAGAAACTGTTCTTAGGGTATTTGCCACGTTATTCTAGTGCTCGGGCGCAGCAAATGTGACGAACGGTTCAGACGCTTACGAGGCAAAGAAATGCGCTCAAGATGAGTTGAGAAGCTCTTAACACAGGCTTATTTAGGTATATGCCTTATGCACTTTGCTTTCTTTTAACATCTTGGCTCTCCGATCGTTTCTATTCCGTACGTACACCCTTAATAATTATAACGCTACCTGCATGCGACTCTCCAAAGAAATGTACGCACCTTTTCCCCAATATATTTTTGATCTACACCGGGCTTACATTTGTCCACGGTGCTAAAGGACGCGACCTTCGTGTTTCGTTGTCGACTACATGTTTAGCATCAAAATGAGGGATCGTAACATGTTATTTTTAAAGAGCATTATACTATGGACTGGAGAGTCGTTCATGCTAAGACTTTGATTACTTGGAAACTGAGGCGTTGTACGGCATACCAGTTTGAAGAAATGACAGGTAGGTCCCAGGCATGCAAAGGCCGCGGCAGAAATGTTTCCAGTCTAAACGTCCCTATTAAGCGCTGAGGCCTTATAATTGCTTTCCTCAGGTTTAGATCTATGGCCCGCCATTGGGATTCGTCCCTTAGTTGTAACTTTGCACCCCAGATATGCGCAGCCTCAAATACTCTTATTGGATTGTGCCAACACATGGGCTTGGGTACTATGAGCGGTTAGGGCCAAGAATGTGGATTTTTCTGTGCTCTCTTCGGTAACACCTTAATGCCCGATTTATCCGAAATGTAAATAGAGCTTTTATAGAAGCTGGTTGTGAAATGATAACGACCTGTCGAAGCAAGCGACAACCTGGCTTGGTGTGCTTTTGCATCGTAATGCTGATTTCATTTGAAAGTAAGTCTCTGCGCTGTATTATTATAGTAACTGATGCATGGTATGCATACTGTTCTGGCGTTGACCCTCAAGTCAAAATGGCCAACTGTTATTGTTTGCAACGGTCTACATGCATACAGAACATGTGCTGGGTTGCGCGGGGATAAAGATAATTAGACGGTTTATTAAAATATAGTATAACAGTTTGAATACGTGCCGTGTTGGATCTCGATGTACCTGTTCTGCCCTTACTTCCGGGACTTGCCGGCAGCCCACAAGCCCCATACTACTAAGCCTTCCCCGCCTCGCAAAGCAGCTCACGCGCCTAACCAATCAACTAGCACTCCCATGCAGCCACATCCTAAGCTCCGCTACGACAGCTATCAGCTTGCTGGTGCCCAACACCTGCCGGCCCGCCGTCCCAGTACGGCTCCTTTTCCTTGCCCGTCCGACTCTTCACCAAGCGCTCCCATCTTTCCCCCTTCCCATCCCCCTAACCCCATCATCATTCGGCTCCCCCCGAAACCCGTGTTATGTAGGCGGCCAGGGGACCCCGCTGGCCCTGGCCAGGCGCAGGCTGGGCACAGCTGGTGTCGACGATGCTGCTGCTGCTGCTGCTGCTGCTGCCGACGGGCTGCCATTTCGGGCCGTCGGTGGAAGCGGGAGATCCGCGACCCACACGCCGACCCGCCATTCCGTGCAGGACAGCAGCGGCCGCAGCAATGGCGACGGCGACAGCACCGGCAGCAGTGGGTGCGCTGGCAGTGGACTTCCTAGCGGCGATGCCAGCAGTAGCAGCAGTAGCAGCAGATTGCGACAGGCTAGTAGGATCCACGGTGGTGGGGCCTTTGCCGGGGCGGCAGGCTCCGGGTCGGTGGCGGCTCAGGACGATCAAGACACGGACCGCCGCCGGCATCTGCTTCAGACTGAGGGGGAAAGCAATGGGCCGCCACAGCTGTCGACAGACCTTCCGCCGTACTCCACGTCGGACTTTCCGTTTCCACCGATACAGCTGCCCCCCGACATGCCGTTCCCGCCGGAGTCGCCCCCCAACCTGCCGCCGAAGAAATTAACTAAGAGGCCCCCGCCGCCGCCGCCGATGTCGCGTCGGGCGTCGCCGCCGCCTCCGCCACCGCCTCCGCCACCATCACCGCCACGACCTTCGCATCCACCGCCCCCACCGTCGCAAACTCGTAAGCCTCCGATGGCGCCCTCGCCGCCGCTGCTTTCTCATCCCGGAGAGCCTTTGTCGCCGCCAATACCGCAAAAGGATTTCACGCGGCCGCTCGTTCCGGGGCTCCCGGCCGCTCCGCCGCCACCGCTGGGCCCTTCGGCACCTCGGGCCATAAGTCCGCCATCCTTCCCGCCGCCTACGGCCCCCAATCCGCCATCATCTCCATGGCTCCCGCCGACTGGCTCCCCGCCGCCGCCGCCGCCGCCGCCGGAACCTCAATCCATTACCGTGGTGCCGGAACAGCCGCCCCCATCATTCGGTGATCCTAGCGTTCCGAATGTCCCGCTCTTCGCGCCACCACCCGCCAACTGGGAGGGAGGTCCCGGTGCGCCGGATGCGCCGCAACCCAACAGTGATCTGGATGCTGCGCCGCCGCGCCTGCCGTCAGGGCCGCTTTTGCCGCCGTCACTGTTTCCGCCTGAAGACACTTTTCCGTCCCCGCCTCCACCGCCGCCGCCGCCGCCACCGCTTCCGCCACTATTGCCAGCCGTTGATGACGCGCCTCCATCGTCGCCACCTCCGCCTCCTCCATTGCCGCAGCAACAGCAGCTTGTACGAGACATGCCCACTGCTCCGCAAGATGCGCATCTGCGGTCCCCTGGGTTGAAGGCCCCATCGCCGCCACCCGTACTTGACGATCCGCCACCACCGCCACCCCTGCCGCTATTGCAGCCGCTGGCGCCGCCGGCACAGCAGGCGGCGCTTCCAAGCCAACGTATGGACTGGCCACCCTTAGTAGCTACGCTGCACCCGCCGCCGCTGCCTGAGGGACCGCCGCCGTCACCACCGCCGCCAGCTGGGCCCCTTCGCTTCATTACGCCGCCTCTGAGCAGCCTTCTGGTGACGCAGCTGCCAGAAGAACAACTGCCTCCACCACCACCACCGCCGCCACCACCGCCGCCACCACCGCTTCCGCCTTCACCACCACCGCCACCGCCACCACCGCTGCTGCCGCCACCACCACCACCGCCGCCGCCACCACCGCCACCATTGCCGCCGCCACCACCACCGCCG
>NW_003307618.1:516132-517676 GCF_000143455.1 Volvox carteri f. nagariensis
GACGCTGCCGCCACCGCTGCCACCGCGGCCGCCACCGCCGATATCGCCGCCGCCGTCACCGCCGCCGCCACTCCCGCCCCCAGCAACTTCCGCATCGCGTCCACCAGACGGTCCGCCTGGAACGCAATCGCCAGACGACCAACCATCTCCACAGCGGCCGCCACCGCCGATGTCGCCGCCGCCGCCGCCACCGCCGCCGCCGCCACCGCCGCCAGCTACTTCGGCATCGCGTCCACCAGACGGTCCGTCTGGGCCGCAGCCGCCAGACGAGCAGTCATCTCCACCGCCGCCGCCACTACCGCTGTCACCACCGCCACCACAGACGCCGACGCCACCACCTCTGCTGCTGCCACCACCGCCGCCGACGCCACCGCTGCCGTTGCCACCTCCAACGCCAACGCTTCCACCGCCGTCGCCACCACAGCTACCGTCGCTACCTTTGCCGCCAACGCCGACGCCACCACCACAGTCGCCACCACCGCAGCCGACGCCACTACCACCGCTGCTGTCGAAGCCACCACCGCTGCTGCCGACGCTCCTACGACCATCGCCACCCGTGCCATCGCCATTGCCGCCCTCACCACCGCTGCCGTCGCCGCCAGCTCCTTCCGCACCGCTTCCAACGAAAGGTTCGCCACCGCCAGGTACGCCCTTCACACTGTCGCCGCAGGACCCTGGCGAGCCCGCTGACGTGCCGCCGCAGTACGATTCGCCTTGGCTTCCTCCTGCCTTTCCCGCTGGTGCTCATCCGCCACCGCCTCCCGCCTACCCTGCTTCACACCCGCCGCCGCCGCCGCCGCCCCCGCCCCCGCCGTCTAACGCGGCAGTTTGGCCAGATTGGCCAGATTGGCCGTCGGGACCCGCGGACAGCCCCCCGCCAGACCCTCAGGTACGGCAAGTGGCTGCGGAGCGAAGGGGATGTCTTTTGGCTTTCGGGATAATCATTTCCATCCCGAGGCTCCTTTCCTCCCAGCGCGTCTAAATGATCTGAGTTCCTGCCTACCTTCACTGCCACTGCCACTGCCGTTCTCTCCACCTCTACCTCCACTTCTCACCGTGCATGCGCGCACACTCGCTCCCTGTGCAGACCACCGCACTCCTCCGAATTGCCGCTGTTTTTGGTACCGGACCCGATACCGAGTGCGACCTGTCGGCCTGGAGCGACTATGTTGACCCTTGCGTCTGGGCGCCGCGCGTGGCCTGTGCTGACGGCGGCAGCGGCCGCGTCACCACCCTCAACCTCACGGGCTGCTGGGGCACCGGCAACGGTACCGCTGTCGGCGGCGTCGCCTTCCCCACAGACGACTTGCTACAGCTTCACAGCCTCACCACGCTACTGCTCGCAGACACGGGCGTCAGCGGCGAGCCGCCGGCAGCGCTGTCGGCGCTGACCGGCATTCGCCACCTGGACCTCAGCTACAACCGGGCCGCAGTAGCGGCGGCGGCGCAGCGCAATGCCGCCGGTGGCCTGGCCGGCCCGCTGCCGGCGGCCTGGTCCGCGCTGACGGCGCTTTCGTACCTGGACTTGGCTGGCGGCGCGTTAC
>NW_003307618.1:518360-551722 GCF_000143455.1 Volvox carteri f. nagariensis
ATTTGGTGCAACTTTCTATTACAAATTAATACTCGTTTCTTGTCCTAGAGTGTCTCGAACTCGGGTTGGGTTGTAGTATCGGGAACCGGACCACACGAGCATGAGGCCACCATACGACATTAATTATGACAGTTATACGTTCCTCTACCCACCGCACCCACTTTGCCAAGCGCTCCTGGCCGCCCCCTTACCTCACTCCACATACCGCCACCCTCTCCCCACCCCACCCCACCCCCCAACCTGCCCACTCTGGCGAGCTAGGCACTCTGCCAGCCTCCTACAGCCGCCTCACCTCCTTGTCGGCGCTGCTGCTGGGGAACAACCGGCTGAGCGGCGCACTGACCACCTCCTACTCGACCTGGTCACGAATGGCGGTGAGCTCGGGAAGTAGGGGTGATGGTCTTGGGTTCGCAGTGCAGGGAGGGGACAGGGGCAAGAGGGGGAAAGGGAGGGGGGAAGCCAAGGCCTGTGTATGTGTGGGGGGAAGTTAGGGAAACCCGCGCCGTACACCGTACACCATACCGGGGATGCCCCCACCGGAAAAGTTCTTGCCTCCTGGCCCCTGGCCCCGGGGGAACTGCGGATGGATTCGGAAGTGTAGGCCTGCATGTGCACCTCGCTAGGGCTTTCAACAGCTGAAGGAAAATTTGGTCACCTGTCGCTGTACCGCTGTACCGCTGTACCCTTACTTACCCTAACTTACCCTGCAGCCTTTCTCCCATTTCCCTGTTTCCTGTGCTCGCTGCACTGGGCAACCCCCCCCTCCCCTTCCCCCCTTACTTCCCGAACCCCCTCCCATCCCTCTCCCCCCCCCATCCCGCACTTCACCATCCGCCGGTCACATGGATTCCCCTCATTTTAGCCGTTCCCCCTTCTTCTCCCTTCTTCCCCCTTCTTCCCTCTGCGGCTGCGGCAGCTTCTCAACATCTCCCACAACGCCGGCCTGACGGGCCCTCTACCCAACTCCTGGTCATCCCTCACCGCCCTAAACCAACTGGACTTATCCGGCACAGCCCTCAGCGGCACTTTGCCGCCCTCCTGGTCCGAACTCAACCGCCTGACGCTGCTGGACATAAGTTCCAGATCCTATTCAGATTCAGATTCGGGTTCGGATTCGGACAATGCCATGGAAAGCAGCAACGGTAGTCGCGGCGGAGTCGGAGCGCTGAGTGGGCCGCTGCCGCCGCAGTGGAGCGAGCTCACGGCGTTGCGACACCTGGGGCTGGCCGGCCAGGAGGGCCTTGTGGGCACCCTACCCCGCCCCTGGTCCGTCCTCAAGTCTCTTTCCAAACTCGACTTGCGAGGCTCTGCAGGTGGCCTCAACGGCACGTTGCCGGTGCAGTACAGCGCCCTGGTCTCCCTCGCCCACCTCGACCTCACAACCGCCGCGCAGCTACAGCGGCAGCAGCAGCAGCTTTACGGCAGTAGCGGCACCACTAACGCCAGCAGCGGCAGCAGCAGCAGCGGCAGCGGCGGCTTCACCGGCATTCTGCCTGCTGCCTGGTCCTCCCTGACCTCCCTGACCTTCCTGTCGCTGTCCGGACATGACGGCGTGTCAGGTACTCTGTCGCCAAGTTGGTCATCTCTGTCGCAGCTGGAGGTGTTGGACGTGTCCGGGAACCGGCTGCGCGGCTCCTTACCGCCGCAGTGGACGTCACTGGGCTCCCTGGGGGTGCTCAGGGCGGCTGGTAATGCGGCGCTGGGGGGGCCCCTGCCGATTGACTACAGCGCATTGGGCAGCTTGAGGGAACTGGATCTGCGGAGGTGCAACTTCACCGGTGAGGGCGGGTGGCTGGGGGTGAGGGTGACTGGGTGGGTGGCTGGGGTGGGTGGCTGGGGGTGAGGGTGACTGGGGTGGGTGGCTGGGGTGGGTGGCTGGGGGTGAGGGTGACTGGGTGGCTGGGGGGTGGGTGAAGGGCGGTAGGGGTTTTTGGGGTGTGTGGGGGGGTGGAAGTGGATATTGGGTGAGCTGGCTGGCCGCCTGGCTGGCTGGCTGGCTGGCTGGGGCGAGGGGGGGAGGCAGTCCAGGCGGCCGATTGCGGGCGGCCTGATCCGGTCTGAGACTTGGTCACACCTCACGTGCCTCGTGTCACATGCGTATGCGTATACATATATGTAGAAGTATGGATGTATGTATGGATGCATGGATGTATGTTTGTTAGATTACCGGGCCGGCCCTGATAATGGCCCGGTGGGGGGAAGCTACAGGTCTCGACACCGACCCAACGGAAAGGCGTTCCCTAAGGAGAAGCAGTTTCCGAAACCATGGGCGAGTGAGGGGGCCCCAAGTAGGGGTCAAAGTTAGGGGTGTGAGGAGGGGGCTGCTATCCCCACTTTTTCCAAAGTCTGTGCAGTATACATACACACACACACACAAATATGGGTGGCTTTCAACCTCAGACAGGAATCATCAGCCCAGCGCAGTCAGATACCAATAACCACCACATCAACTACCACATCAACGACACGCAGCAGCAAGCCCACATCATCAAACCAACCCTAAAACCCGCATTTCGCACCGCCCTCCGCCCGCGGCTTCCGTTTCCGGACCCGCCCCGACCTTCTTTGCCCGAATCGCCCCCAGGTGCCCTACCTGCACAGTACGACATCCTGCCCTCCCTGACCGCCATCCGGCTCAGCGGCAACCCCCTCAGCGGGCCCCTGCCCGCCACCTACTCGGCGCTGAGGGCCCTACGAATTGTGCAGCTGGCGGACAGCCGCCTGACGGAGCAGCTGCCCGAGGAGTGGTCGGAGCTGCAGCAACTGCATGTGAGTCTGTCTGTCTGTCTGTCTGTCTGTCTGTCTGGGGGTCTGGGGGTCTTACGGGGTGCGAAGGCCTAGTTCTATGTTGGACTCTTAACGCGTGTTGAGTGGGTGTGGGTGTGTGTATGGAGTTGGAGTTGGGCTTTAGGGTGAAGAGTGGAGGCGCTTCGGACGGTTTTAGTTTTTTTTTGGGTTTTGTGGTGTGGTACACAGCGGACGCGGGCTCCGCAACCGGGGGTTGCCCTCCTCGCCGCCGCCACTCTGCGGCGTCCGCAGCTCTTCTCGCCTCGCCGACCGCTCTCCGTCCCGGGTGGATCTTCCACGACCGCTACCCGGGAGCTACCCGGGAGCTACCCGGGAGCTACCCGGGAGCTACCCGGGAGCTACCCGGGAGCTACCCGGGAGCTACCCAGGAGCTACCCGGGAGCTACCCGGGAGCTACCCGGGAGCTACCCGGGAGCTACCCGGGAGCTACCCGTAACCCCCAAAGCAAAATTTTCCTTACCATGAGATAACGCTCCCCTTTCCCCCACCTACCAAAACACACACACACACACCTCCACCGAACGATCCTCCCCGGGGCTCATGCACCAGGTGCTCGACCTGTCGTACAATGACCTCTCCGGCACCTTGCCGTACGCTTGGAGCACGCTCACCAGGCTCGTCCTGCTCAACATCTCCCACAACCCCCAACTTGAGGGCGAACTGCCGGCGCCCTGGGGCGCCATGGCTGAGCTGCACCAGCTGGACGTCTCCGGCTGCGGCCGCTTGGCGGGGCCCCTGCCCTCCTCCTGGAGCGCCCTCCGCCACCTGGCCTCCCTGGACGCATCAAGTAATGTGCTTGACGGCGGCCTGCCTGAGACGTGGTCGGCACTGGGCTCCCTGGAGAGTCTTAGCCTGGCGTCAAACGCGCTGTCGGGGCCGCTGCCGCCATCGTACTCGGTGCTGACGGCGCTGACCTTCCTGGACCTGTCGGAGAACCAGCTCACCGGCAGCGTGCCCGCAGGTTGGCTACGCAGCGGCGGCGGCGGCGACGGAGGCGGCATGCCCGTTCTTCAGGAGCTGCTGTTGGGGGTGAACAACTTGGAGGGTGGACTGCCCGGCTTGGAAGGGCCGCCACCCGAACCGGACGAGGAGGAGGAGGAGGCGGTGGGCGCCGCTGCTGCAGCGGCGGCGTCGCTTCGAGTCCTGAATGTGTCGTACAACAGTCTAGGCGCAGCGGAGCTGCCCGCCGCCACTTTGCCGTACATGTTGGGCCTGGTATCGTTGGACCTGACGAGTTGCGGTCTGGCAGGCACGCTGCCCCCGCCCTGGAGCCAGCTGACGGCGCTAACGGGGCTGTACCTGGCCGACAACAGCCTGACGGGTCCGCTACCGTCGGAATGGTCGGCGTTGTCCGGCAGCAAAAACGGTAATAGAAACGGCAGTAGCGGCGCGGACCCTGCGATGGCCGTACCGCAGCGCAGGTCAGTTGCCGCCGCCGATGCCGCCGCCAGCGGCCACAGCTTTGTCAAAGCTTTCGAAGGAAAGGAGCAAGAGGAACAGGAGGCGCTGGCGGATGCCGCGGCCACGCATCGACGGTTGGGCGCCTTGTTGAGGGATGGGCTGGAGGACCGAGCCGCCGTACAACGGCGGCAGCTGCAGCGGCTACGGCAGCTCCAGGCGACGGCAGCGGACACGCAATCTGGCGGGGGCCTGGCTGTACTGCAGCTCCAGAACAACCAGCTTTCCGGGTCGCTGCCGCCGGCCTGGTCGGCGCTGGCGTCGCTGACGGAGCTGCAGCTTGGCGGCAATCGGATCCAGGGCGTGATCCCGGCGTCATGGGTGTACGGCATGACGGCGCTCAGCAAGCTGGATGTGTCCGGCAGCGACGTATGTGGCGCCAACCCCGGCGGCCCGCTGTGGCCCAGGAACCAGACCAACTTCCCCGCGTTACCAGCCTGCCCGCCGTCGCCGCCGTTGCCGTCGCCGCCGCCGTTGCCGTCGCCGCCGCCGTTGCCGTCGCCGCCGCCGTTGCCGTCGCCGCCGTTGCCGTCGCCGCCGTCGCCGCCGTTGCCGTCGCCGCCGTCGCCGCCGTTGCCGCCGCCGCCGCTGCAGCCATCGCCGCCGCTGCAGCCTATGACGGCGAAGCCGCAGCTGTCGCCCTCGCCGCCGCAAGGCGTCGTTGTCACACCCACAGATGGGCCTCCGCCGGCGCCAGGCAGCAGCGCTCCAAATCCCGACACCGGCACATCAGGGGTCCGAGGTGAGGGGATTTGCTGCAGTACATACTGTGCCGTACGAAAACGTACGACATTCACTTAACGCACGTATATGCTTGTGGCCTTACTTGTTTTCATGAGGTTTTCAGCTGTTGTATCTGTGTGAGTCAGTCGCTGTGTCCTCCCTCAGATCGCCTTCACAGCTGGCGCCGCGCACGGCCTCATCCCGAAGCTGCACCCGACTCCACCATGTCTTGCCACGCATACCATTTCCATAATTTTCTAACCACTGTCAACTAACAACTATTAACTAATGACCGCACATCTTCATTCCGCCTTTCCGCGTTTACGCGTTTACGCCCTCCCCCGTTGGTTGGCGGAAACGAACGCCTAACCACCTACTAAAATCCGCGTCCAGACCGAAGCGGCGGCAGCGGCAGCAGTAGCGGGTTCAAACCCTGGTGGATTGGCGTCATCGTGGGTAGCATCGTAGGGGCCCTGCTACTGCTGCTGCTCATCGTTGGCGTACTGTACTTGCACCGTCGTAACCAGCGAGCCCAGGCGTACGGCTTTTCTGGTCTCCAAACCTCCCGTGACGCCGCCGCGGGCAGCAGTCCGTCGCCGCCACCGCGGACGTCGCCGGCGTCGCCGCCGCTGGCGGTGCGTCTGTCAGGGGGCCTTTCCTGGCGTGCACCGTCGGCGGAAGCGGCGGCGCCGTCGCCGCCGCCACCGGGTCTGGACCGCCCCTCTATGTTCGCTCAGTACCACAACCCCGTATTCGCGGGCGACGAGCGGACGGGCGGGGTGGCCAACTGGCAGGATGTAATGAGCGCCCTCTACCTCGCTGAGCAGGAGGGGCAGATCCCCGGGGGGCAAGCAGCAGCGCCCGGCGCGGTGCCGGCGCCAGCGGCCGCGACCGCGGCTGCGCTGCCGCAGATGGCGCACGGCGCAGGGCAGCCCGGGTTGGGTGCAGGGGCAGCGACGGCGGTGCCCTTGTCTCGTAGCCTGACCGCGACACGTGGTGGTGGTGGTGGTGGTGGCCCTCTTGTGGGCCCGGTGGTGGTGGGTGGTCCCCCCCGCAGGACCGGGTCCCTGCAGGACACCCGCAGGTACGGTGGGGTAGTGGGGAGGGGGTAGGGGGGAGGGGAAAGAGGTAAGATGAGTGTGGGGAGGAGGACTCGGCACCGGCAGGGCAACTCAGCTTAAGCACCGGCTCCTAATCTTTTATTTGATTCGGCGTTCATGTCTTTTCCTCTTGCGTGAGCTGTTTTGAGCAGTAGCAGCAGCCCGTCGTACACAGACAGTAAGAGAGAGAGTGAGAGAGAGAGAAAAAGAGAACTGTATGATGTGTGAAACAGGGGGGTGTATCTTCGCCCGTGGCAGCTACCCTGCGAAACCCTGCCTTCCCCGGTATTTCGGGGCACCCTCATCCAGTCACCCTAGTCAACTTCTCAGTGGATCGCTTAGGTTCCGCACCCACCACCAGCATCTAACGGAATCTGCCGGGTCGACAGCGGCCCAACTCCGTTCCTGGTCGGCTCGCAGGTTAACTTTATCCCAGGTCACCACCGTCCATCAACTAGGGGCGCACTGCCTTCCACCATCGGAAGGACTTTGACCCTAATGGGTATCGATCCCGGGATCTCCCGGGGGCAATGGTCGCGCCTTACCAGTAGTGCCAAACCCTATAACTGTATGCTCCTGCTGCTGCTGCTGCCGCCGCCGCCACTCTTTCCACCACTTCGTTTGTCTCCCAACCCGCCTTCTCCCAATCCCCCTCTCTCAGCCAGTCACGGTCACCGTTCCTCTCTGTGTGCCCTTGGCTGCCTCCTCTTCCTGCCTCCCCCCCGGACAGACGGATGCCCTGAGAGGGGTGCTTCCGGGCTTCTCCTGCCAGTCTCCACCCACCCATCCACCATCTCCCCGCGGAGGGGAATTCCGGTGGACTGGAGGGGAAGGCGGGAGGGAACCTCTCCGGGCCCGGGGAACGGAGGCCCTCACGGGCACCTGAGGGCTATACGGACCGCGCGGCTGGGTAAGAGCACTGTGATTGTGGCAGAGAGGCTCTTCGGGTGCGCGGGATAGCAGGCCCTCACACGCAGGGGGGGGGCCATCGCAGGATGCTGCTGCAGGGCTTTGGGCAGCCGGACCAGGTGGAGGGTGAGGTGGGGTTTGTACTTGGGAAGCAGCAGCGCGCGTGAGCTCGCGACAACATCCTTGCAAATGCAGCCGCAGCCACAGCCGCAACCGCAAACGTTGCACCTGACAGGCGGTCGGGCCGTTTGTTGGCCTCCTCACGGAGAGAGGAAAGAAAGGGAGAGAGGACTCCGATGGCCAGGTTTCCGACCGACACCGATGGCTAAATCCGACCGATGCCGCTGATGGTAAAATTCCCCTCTTCCCATTGACCCTTGGAAAGCAAGCAATGGATGAATGGCGTATGTGTGGGCTTCAGGCGATTCTGATGTGGGGCATAAGTTGAAACTGCTGACGCAAGCGGGACGAGGTCCCCTTGCCGTACATCTGTGTGCGTGTGTGTGTGTGTGTGCGGGTGGTGTACATCTGTCATTATGAGCACATCCGCACCTCCCCCTTACCGTAGATACGGGCACCCGTACGCACGTATATGAGTGTGTGTGTGTGCGCGCGCATTCAGAAGATGCCCGGTTACGGCTATCGCAAACATCGATACGAATACGAATACGGTTTGGGAATACGAACATGGATACGGATAAGGATGCGAATCCGCATGGATCGCGAACTGTACTGTCATCCGGCGGCGTTTGGTGAGCCCCCAACCTACCCACCCACACAATAGCCATATCTTGGTTGCTTGCCTACTGCCCGTGCGATATTCATCGGCGCACATTTATGTGCACACATATTTTTCGTCTACACGTGCGATTCCTGCAACCCTCCTGCGCAGTGTGCCTCTGTGCTTTCCGTGGCCGTTTAAGCGATCCTCAACCCCCTTGGGACTGGCTAGCGGCCTGGCCGGGTGCGAGGGAGGGAATGTGGAGGAGGTGGCAGCTTGGGAGTTGGGTGTCGGGTGAGCTTTTTTGGCTGGCTGGTGGAGCTGCGGGAGGACTTTACCGTTCACATACCAGGGTGGGTGGGTAGACGCTCCCAAGCATTCGCTCGGCTGCTGGCTGACATGCATGTTATATGACTGGTGCATGGATTCAGTGCGACCAGCCTGCGTTTCTTCGTCGTTGCTGGCGACACGTCTTGCTAATGCTGCTGTAGCTGCTGCTGTAGTGCTGCAGCAGCTGCTGTAGCTTACAGTGGACGAGCCGAGCCTCATAGCGGAGAGGTTGATGGAAAGAGTGAACGCATGAGAGGGGAGGGAGAGGGGGATGTACATATATAAAAGCCACCACTCCATTCCCACAAAATAGCCAAATCTTCGAGAACTGCATGTGCGTGTGTATATCATGTTCATCTGCGCGTTGTCCCTTTTTTTCGCTCGGGAAATTCCTTATATGTTGTCCTTATATGCTTGCTGCGGAAACCTGCTGTGCGGCAGTGCTTATCCGCTGTTACGCGGTCGCGTTGTTGAGCGTTGCAGCTGCTGTTTATTTGCTATTGCAGTTGCAGCAACGTTGGCCCCGGCTTACGTGGCTTACTGCCTCGTGCAATCTCTTACAACGCTCGTGCCTAAATTGTACGAGCGAGTACATTGCACGTGCCGCCAAAATGTTACCGCTAAATTACAAAATGTTCAGCATTATGATACGCGACGGCGGAGACAAATATGGGTCGGCGTGCGCCGTGGCATCCCCGCCCAGGTGAGAGGACATCCGGAGGAGGGGGGTCGTTGGGGGTCGGGAGATGGAACTCCTTACAAGGATTTGAACTGGTTCAAATCCCTCCGCCGTACATTGTAACCACCATTATTTCTTCAAGTGAGCTGCGCAGTGGTCTCACCTTGGCTGTAAGCGTTAAAATGCCATAGTATGAATAATGTCATCGAACCGGTGCGTCTTGGAGGTATGAAGTCAAGTGCGACGTGCAGCAGATGCTGTGCACGGAAAGCATGCGAGTTTGTCCTGCGTCGTCAGGGCTACCCACGAGGCAGGTAACGAGTTGTGAAAGCAGCACAGCGCTGATGCGACCCTGGACACGGAGACGAGCGGGGCGATGGATGGCGGGAAAAGCGCCGCTTCTCTGCCTGACTCCCACCCACGTCATTTTGCTATTGCAACCCAGTAAAGCTACCTACAGCCCGCATGTGGCCTTCCAACCAAAGCAAACGAAACGTTGTGGCATTGGATTTCCGTAAGTATACGAGGAAGGGAAAAATTGGAGGACGGGCAAATTGGAGGAGGCCGGGTTGGCGCGGGCAAGAATTACATTCTTTCGAGCGCAGGCGGCAAAAGGGCAGGGGGCTTGCAGCGCCGCCACGCGCCTATACCGCCCGCTCCAAGCCCAGCTCAACCCTCCCACCCCTTGCGCCTTTACCATCATCCTCTCCATGAACCACAATGCAACCCCAAAACCACATGCACGACCTGAGAACGAAAGAGGGTAGACCCTTCTCCGTGAACCTGGATAGCCTCACGCAAAGCTGCTGCCAGACGACCTCTTTGCGACTGCCATAATGCTAACGTATTACGATGATGCACCACATAAAGCTCGTAAACCATAATGCAGCCCCCCTCCCGTGCGCTCCAGGCGGCAAAAGTTAACCCCCGCACCCGTCATCTGTCGATGCGCTGTCGTACTGTGAGCCGGACCCACGACAAACCCCAACAAACAAGGCTGCCATGCAGACCCAACGAACACTTGGCAAAGACCGCCATGCGAAAGGGGACAACAAACCCTTCAACCTCAGCCCTTGTCCAACTGGCAAGTGAAAGTTCTTGTGTAACCCCCAGCGGCGCAGGCGCCTAAATGCGCACGCACGCACACGAGATTTGTATGAATATATTTGCCTATATGTATCGAGCGAAAACAACGCAACCACCTATCGGGAAAACGACTCCTGCGCTTTCTATATAGCGTAACTGAGACCTCAACTGTATGGGTAGCATTTAAAATGCACGGGGCATGGGGGCGGTGCCCAATACCCAACACCCCACGCCGCCCTGTTTTCAACCGTGGTGTCAGGCCCCGGCCTGCACATGAAATTATATGAATCGGGAAAAGAAAAACACAACCAGAGCGAGATGGCGAGTTGGGAATGGAAGGGAGAAGGGCGGGGCTGCGGGGGCCACAAGCGTGCCACGGTCGGGACATAGCGCACAGGTGGGGCGGCCTCGGTGTCGCGTGGCGACAAGCTTATACGCACGTGCACACAACATACGCGCACGCGTCCGAGTGGACGCCTGTGCCACACAACGTGGCTTATTTGACCTGTGTGCATATATATGGAAAACGGTACCACGCGCACCGGTGGCGCTATGCAAAATCCATGCAAGACGCCGAGCAGCTGCATGAGCTGCTCCGGCAGGAATCGACCTGACGGGCCGCCCCTCTGCCACAGCGTCGCTGCACAGCCACCCATTTGTTCTCGAGGCCAGGCAGCCCGCTTCCGCCGCCCACGTCTCCAGTACTTAGCCGCTACCACGCCTGTCTGCCTAGCCAGTCCATAAACCACAAGTCAATCCCCCTGCGCGCGCGATGCATGGCGCCCAGGGAGAAACTCAGCAAACCACAACGCGTGTCCTTTGCGCCACCTGTATTGCTACTATTCACATAGCTACCAGCTCAAAAAACACTATACCCTACGTAGCTAGGTAGGTATATGAAACACCACCAAAGATTAGTGCGAGACAAAACACCCTCTCCAGGGCCGGTCTCCAACCAGTAGTAGCGCCAAGAGGTTACGAACCTTGAGGCGTTTTGCTTTGGCGCCAGCCTGACATCCACCCACATGAAAGCGCTTCAGTACTAGAACGGAAAATGGAAACGCTACGGGTCGAGCAGCCAGCCGGGGGGCTACGACCCTGGATCTTTGTATTTCGTATCATTATCGTATGGTACCATCATTGTATACGTTGCGTCTTGAATGGCGCCGCCAAAACGCCATCCGCCGCCTTGAATTCAAGACGAGCATGAAAAACCGAGACATGGCAATCCCTAGATGATACGATGCGGGGTGCATCTCTCCACCGCAAACTCTCCTGCACGGGGGAACCCATTTTACCCCCGACTTGTTGCCCACACCCATCCAACCGCCACCCACCACATAACCCCTCCTTCGCAGTTTGCCCTGCGCTGTCACCGCTGTGCAGCACATACCCGGCCATGCAGCCTCCTCCAAGCCACAGCATCGTTCCATCGCGCTGCACTAGTACGGTTGCCAATACCCAATACACGGGACACTAGGGGGTCTCGGTTAACCTGTTGTCCAAGAAGCTGATCCGCAGCTCCACCATCCGTTACCCCACCAGCTCCTCCCTCCAACAAACAAACGGGTAAATATAGCGGGCGGCAGAGGCGGCGGACAACAGCCGCTTCCGCACGCAAAACAGCTCAAACTAGCATTCGCACAAGGCCATACCATAAGCCTGCAGCATCAAGCGCGAGGCAGCAGCACGCGCTGAGCAACAATATCTCTCCCTTCTTTTGACTCCATATGACTAAACCGTAAACCTCAAAGAGAGGATGGCTTTTTTAAATCTCAAAACAAGTCGTATGCAAGACAGGCAATGAGCATGCAGCCACAACAGCAGCTGCACAAAGAGCTTCTCGCCACATTCCCACCGCTGCCCCCACATCTGTTGCATCAACTTGGAGATAACATCATAAAGGACCGTGCCCACCTCCCTCTGAGCGACGAGACATAGACCCAGACCCACAAAAGACAAAGACTTTTACTTCCCGAATCCATGGAGCCCGTAACTCTGACGGTACTGTCCACACCTTGATCCATTCTGACTCCCTCCCACCTGCACACTTCTTCGTGCTTACCTGCAGGGCAAAACCATGCATCTGCCGAAAATCGGAAAACATCAAAACTGCTGTAAGAGCCAGGTGAAGCACGCGCACAAAAGGCACGGGCACAAAAGGGCGGCACCACAGCTAGCGACCCCCGGACGTCCCGGGTGGTGACGAGTGACGACAAGATGGCCGGATCCTATACTCGATGCCGGCAGCATACACATCCACATGCAGAGAGACATACATGCACAAGCTCATAAAAGCTGCTGACAACTGCTGGTGGACGGGAGCACGACAAGTCCCCCACAGCAGACCGCAACGCCCAATTACTTTTTCTTCTCTATGCATTCTCCTGGGCCACCTTGCTTCCACTCCCTTTCCTGTAGGTTCTAGCGCCTTCTCCCTTCTCAATCTCAAACTGCCTAAGTAAGTCAGGAGTGGGACCCACATGAGAAGTCAAAGTAGTCGCAATCGTTCCATGCACATTTGTGTATGGCTTTGCGCACTCGCATTGATATGCCTTGCGCTGTCTGGTCATTCAACGGAAGCAACTGCGACAACATGAACAACGGCGGCGCGCCATAACTCAATAATCGGGACGCCCGCGCACACACTGCACCAGGGTCTCCAGACGGACTTTCACACCCACCGGGATAGACGCAACAACAGGAGGAAAACCGAGGACCCCGTGCGGAGGGCCCCTTGCGGACATCCGGGGGAGTGGGGGGACGCCAGCACAGCTGCAAACAGAAGAGATACTGAAATGTGCTGCAAAGAACGCGGTTGTGCCTTGGACAGCGCCCGTAGCGAAGTTCCCTCCTGCCCACAGCCCTGTCAAAACCGCCAATAGGGCTGCTTCTGCAGCTGCTCGGTGGATACACCTAGCAGCTGCAGCTGCAGCCGCAAAGGCGTAACCCGGCGCGGAAACGATGCCAAGGCTTAGAGGGGCCACATTAAACCGCTTCCCCCCTTCCCCTTCCCCTCCCCATCCCCGCCGCCGGCGCCTCTGACCACCCAAAGGAAAACCACCTGGTCAACAAAAGGTTCATCATTAAGAAAGTGCGAGTCGAATAAGTCAACAAGGCCTGGTATGCTGAAAACAATGTCGCGCGGTGCATGCGCGATACACACACACACATGACGCGCAGCGCTGCAACGATGTCATGTCACCGCAGCCACCGCAAGCAGCGCACAACACCAACCTCAAAGTTTCACATTTGACAGGTCGGAACACTATTTCAAGTGGCCTGCCAGCCAGGAAGCATTGTTGTTGACTGGCTGGCATACGCGCAATGCAGAGGGCCCTGCTGCCATCACACCCTCGGGAGGAGCTCAATACGAGGCTCCACAAACTCCCCATCCAATATCGCCTTCCCAGCCGTAAGCGTGAAATGGGGTGGCAGCAATGCCCCGCTATGGTAGTAGGTAGTAGGATGACACAGGTGGGTTCGTGAGCCGGCAGCTGGCAGCTGCCAGGCCCCCGGAGTGAACGATCTGCATCGTGGGTCAACGTCGCCTGTTCACGTGCGTGTGCGCATGTGCCCAACCCGGAACGGTCCCATCCACCTATCCACCCTCACTAACCTGGGCTTTGTACTTAACTTTCATGAAAATGCTTAGTTGTCGTTGCAAAGACGAAAAACTCGCCTGTGTTCAAACATGCCCCGTCGGCCCCGTTCACCCATCGCAACACAACGCAAGGCAACAGTAACCAATTTGGGACACGGACAGGTGACCCATGGGCCCAAGGCGCCATTCGGAGGACGACGCGAGACGTTTACGACAAGGCGCCATTACGACATCAGGACGTCGATCTCCATGTTGGCTACATAATGGTTGCAGGCGAACAGCCGCTCAGTTGCCGATAACAGAAAAGGAAACACAGACACGGGCCGAGCCTCTCTTGGAACCCTTCTCGGAATTCAGGCCTGATGGCCGTCGACTGATTGCGAAGGTGGGTCGACAACGCGCACCGACGCCGGGGCAAAAAGACAAGGTGTACTCCGGCCGTTTGTATGCCGAGCCACAAACAGCCTGGCTACGGCCGCTTTTATAATCCTACAACCATCACAACATCAACACAACAAGCGATAACCACACAAAACGAAAAAGCCTTATCGCCTTTGAGGGGCGACTCCAACGCCACGTCCCAACACCGCGGCTTTCAATTTGCTCCTCAGGCCTGCTGCTGCGCCGAGGCAACCCAGTCTTCTTGCCCTGGGTAAAGACCTGCATAACAAAGCACGTATCACATTCCTCCTCGCCTTCTCCTTCCTCCCGCCCTGCTCTCGTTGCTTGTTTTTTCATTTCTTTCTTCGTCGTCTTCTCTTCTACAACCACCATCCTGGAACATGCCGAGGGATTGAAGGCGCCTGCAGCCCTCTCCTCTCCGACATCCAGCACCGCCACAACATGCTAGGCGAAGGGCCCACCTATTGCGCCACAAGTCATGCGCCTTTATGCATTTACTCTTCCATCTCAACCAATAAAAGCCAACCCAGGTTACGAGGAGCAGGCGTGCAACGCTGGTGCGGCCGTTCCCCGCGGCCATCGCCTTGCAACCTGCAAAAAGCGCCTTCCCTACCTCGTCCTCGTGTCGGCGCTCCCACGGGTTGCATTGCAGAAAAAAATGAAGGCACCGTATCCTTGGGGGGTGGAAGACATATAGGGCGGTGCACAGCGCCGCGGGCCAGCAGACCTTTCCCGAAAAGGGGCATCGCTTAGACTCGCGGCCGTTTGCCAGCGTACGTGTCGTACGCCACGACATGCTGCTGGAATAGGGCATCATGCACTAGGTTCTGCACGTCCTCAGGCGTCAACGAGGCGTCGTCCAGCTTCACCTCGAACACGTCCCGCACCGTGCCGTTGGTCGTCGTGACGGCAGCGGTGCGGATCTGCGCCATCGCATCACACCGCATCGCCCGACAGTTAGTAAAGCCAGCAGCAGAAGGTTAGCAAGCTGTAGTGTACCATACGCTTTAATGTACCGGGAGGCAGAGGCAGCAGGCAGGTGGACAGCAGACCAAATTTAGGCCTGAGAAATGCCTCGAACTGTATGTATGACCGCACCTCCAGGCTAGAGCCGCCGTCCCACCAGAGGCGGGGCGGCCAGGCGAGGTGTTACGAAGCAACTGCTGCAAAAAAAGCAGCGACAGCCTGAGACCTATGCGAGGCCCCACGTGTACAAAAAACTTGGCCCTTCACGCCCAGCACAGATATTGTCGGCGGGAGCTGCAGAGCAACTACCTCTTGAAACCTCCGCATCGTCACCAACACACACCAACATCACAATTAGCAACACCACATTCTCAGTACGGTTCGGCGAAGCCCACAGCCGACGGAGCCCACATCACATCACATCACACACCACCGGCCCCAACGCAATCGAGAACCCTCTTTCTCTCCTCCCCCCTTTCACCTCCAGCGGCAGTTGCCTCAGCGCGTTGATGATGTCGGAGAGCAGGCCCTTGCGATCACGGCACTTGACCTGTGTACGGTTTGCAAACGCACGCAGGAGCACAGGGAAGCCACGGAGAGCCAAGGAGACGTGAAAGATGAGATGGCGACCCAAAAACCCGACAGGTAAAACCCTATAAGCCTCCCTCACCCGGAACATCCCTCCCGCCGGCGATGTGGGCTCGGTCAGAACGGAAAGTGAGCAGCAAACCCCCGAACCCAGGGGATGAGCCGAACAGCGCGGAACGCGACTATGAAAAAGGACAGCACCGCACGCATATCCTATACATGGCGCATATGTCACGCATGCGGGGTTTTGACCCCAACAAATCCAAGCCCTCCCTCCTTCCGGATTCCAGAGGACTCTGTCCGAATCTGTCGTCCTCAACACCCCAAAATACATGCGGCTTAAAACCCAAATCAGACGAATGCAACGGCCATCTACAGCGCGGATGGATTCCGACCCAACCCCATTCCTCCGAGGGCGCTCTTCCACCACCACTTGCTGACCTAAGCCCCCTATCACCTGAACATAATAGCAGTCCGGGCCCCGCTCCACCGTAACCCCCGCGTTCTGAGTCATCTGGCAGGGAATCTGCGGGCGACATGGTGGAGGGTGTAGATGCTTGTGATGGTAGGAAGATGTGTGGCGAGCACCCAGTCACGGCTTCTGTGGGCCTTTCCAACACCGGCAGCGGAACGGGACCCGCGCAGAGTGATGAATGGCCGCAGCAACAACTGGCGCCAACGCGCGCGCGCCCGCGTATATACATGTGTACATGCACTGCAAGCACGTTGCCCTCCCATGATAGACCACGCACTGCTGCTGCTGCGCTGCGGCGGCTTATGCCCAGACCTGGGGCCCCTGCATTCCACCTGTCACTCACGTGGGGCATCTGCGGCGCTCCCAGCACATCCACATCGTCTTGGCTGCATGACACCAAGCGGCGAGTCCCACTGGATATTAGGTAGGGCCGAGACAAGTGTTTCAAGGCCAACAAACACAGATCGGGCCAAGAAGCGGAGGGAGAAGCACTGCATCCATGACAGCCATCCATGCCCATACATCCTAGCCTAAGCCCTAAACACTCCTCCGAACCATATTCATCATCGTGCATTACGGCAGAATGGCGGCGGACAGCTCTCGGCCACGAGATTCCCATCTCCCACCTGGACGAGCCTTTGCTCTTCCCCTCCGAGTTGGCTGTATCGTCCTCCTGGTTCTTGACGCCATTGACGTGGTTGTAGGCGAGCTGATCTACCGTCGTGACTTGGAGCTACGCCAGGGCACGACAAGGAGGACATGCACGAGCATAGGGGTTGCGTCGAAGCAGAGCCAGGCCAAGCAGGCGGCGGGAGCTGTCACGACGCCTGTCGAACTCCCCCCCGTGCCTCGGCGAATAAAATTTAGTTTTAGTACGAAGGACAGGCCATCAAAAGTGCTGCAGGCCTGTATTCCATTTTTATGGCGCCCGTAGCGCACACCCACAGAGCTAGGCCACACTTCGCTTGTGCCCTTCACGTCAGCTGCCATACCTTTTGCTGCAAGTGCTTCAGAAGCTGAATTGTATCCGCCAGCACAACATGTTTGGGACGTCGTGCCTCCAGGCCCTCCCCCGTTGCGCCGTTGTTGTTTGAGCGCGACTGTGGGGGGACCAGCTCCCGCAGCTGTGCGGCAGGGCAGGGCAGGCAGGCACACGCAGGTGGGCGCACATGCAAGCGGACAGAACATCAAGCACACTTTGAATTGGCAACAGACGCTGGCCTGAACCCCTGCAACCCCGAGACTGCGCTCAAGATGCGCGTCGCAACATCCCACGTACCTCGTCTATTAATGAGTTGATGCGGTCTCGCCGCTGCTTCTCCACCGTCGAATGGCTGATCTGGCCCTTGACCTCCACGACTGAAGGTTGGGGGACGGACCCTGAAGGGAATTTGAGGAAGTTTTGGCCCGGTGACAGCACTGCATTTAGCAGCTTAAGATCCTGAGTTCAATTCCTGGGCAGATCTCCGACATTGGTCGGGAGTAAGAAGTTTTGGCTAGCTACTGAGGTGTGGAGATGAGGTCTAGTTGATGGACTACGTTTCGCATGCTGTATTGGCTGATCTGTCTCTATGGATGTCGGATGACTGAATGAGGAAGGGTCCACATGGCAGGACCCAAACCGTCTTCGACTTTCAGTTTGTACGGCGGAATTAACTGTCAAGATATAGTCCATGGCCCCCTGGCTTTGACGGACACCCCCGCATTCGTGCGGAGCTCGTAACTTGGATAAGGAGGGCATGTGGGTTCCGCGCGCAGAGGGGAACGGACTTCGTTTTCATAGGAAAAGGGCTTTTGGGTGGCTGGTCGATATGTACGGCGCAGCATGAGGGATGGGAATGCGAAAAAACAAAAAACTCTGCTGACAGCGCCTACAGGGAAGGAGGGGGCCATAGAGAGGAACACGTGTGGTAAGCAAGTAACCAGGTCCCTAGATGCCAAGTTAGGCGAAGCATCGTTACCGTGCAAAATGCCTGGCGATGGTGGCAAAATAGATCTTAAGAACCCACCCGCCGTGGCCCTTTGCAAAATCTTTGCATAAGTTTACAAACCCGCCCTGCAGGGGCATGCGTCCGACAGACGCAGGCGTCCTCTGTCTCTTAATTATTATATAACGGGGCCTGTGGCCGCCGTTCGTAATGCTGACATCACGATGAACTAAAAACTAAGGTGTTTTTGCGCCAATCCATGATGGCCAAGTGAAAAGTAGCTATTTGTGCGCACCTCTGCTGTTAACAGCAGACGATGGGAGCCTTGCCAATTGTAAGGGAGCCGCGGCCAGTGGGAGCAGCTGTGCAAGCGGTTGCGGCTGAGTAAGCTGGGCTTGCGTAGGAGCCACTGGGGGCGGTGCTACCAGCGATGAAACAAAGGAATGTGCGCCAGCGCCAACCATGGTCCCCGGCAAAGCAAACGCATGGAGTGATGCCCCGGTCGGCATTGGAAGGATGGATATCTCTGCTGCGTTACTTGAAAAGTACGGTTGATCTTGTCCGCTCTGCTGGAGCGCAGGCGTCTCGACAGGGGATGCCAGTGCTGAAGAAAGCGCCGACACCGGAAGGTCCTCTTGCTTGACAGTTGTAGTTACGCTTTGCTCTAAGGCGTCGTCCTTGTGCGAGCGTGGTTGAAACTGCAGAGGAAAAGAAGGATGTAGCCGTTGAGTCAATACAACTATCTTACGCGAGAGTCCAGTCAGTCTCGGAAACCAAGGTCATGCGTCAACCCCATCCTTGGACCTTACTTGCAATGCCAATGGCTCCTTTCCCTCCGTTCGGAAGAAGTCCAGCACGTCCAGCTCGGCCTCAGCTCCAGCCGCCTTCTGCTCAATGACCCCCAATAGCTCGTTAAGCTCTCGGTCTGTAAACACGTATTGTGAATCGCCAAGACCAAAATCTAACGAGTCGCTCATTTTATGCTATTTTCAAAAGTGTCAGCCGGGAACCTCAGGGTAAGTAGTACTGTCCGTGAACCTGACAGATTTGTAAGAGAGGTAAAGCTAACACTTCATGCTCCGTTTCAACAACAGCTGAATTTTGGTAACGACCTGATGATAACATGGGGGATGGCGTGCACCCACATGGGTAGTGGGCTAGGTGATGTACGGCATGCACTTTTCCTTGCAAAATTTCCTTGGATGCTGGCTGATTATGTGAAGGCACTGAGGTAAGAGCAGTTATGGATGCGGTCTCAAAGACGGTGTAGTCATGCACCGTTTCTATTATGCAAACTTGCGCCTTTTTTGTTCGACTTGACCTGAAGCCCATCTACGATGCCCGCCCATGTGACTAAGCTGCATACAAGGTTCATCAGATGCTTTCCACTTGTACCACCTTTTCTGGACAGGACGTCATCAAGGTATTTCTCATGTCATATCCACCTCAACATACAACCAGTATTGCGAGAATGGAAATCTTCAGACCCCAAGACGCTATATATATTTGAATCTGATGAACTTCCACTTGCGCATAAACTTTCCTCCTTGCATCCAGCGCCAATTGGGTCGAGCCTCTGCCCACCATCAACAGCCCCGACAGGTCATCAGTCACATATGTCTCACGTGCTTGTAACTACAACGATTCAACCAACCGAATGACACATCAAAAACGCTGACTACAGGAGCAACCCTGCTTGCGATGTCGATGCCACGTCTAAGCGCATAGAACGGTTGCGGAACTGTACACCAGCCGCTCTTCACGGACCTTCCTCCTATCCATCCGAACGCGTGTACCTCAAAAATACGGATGAAATCGACGCGTTTACGCGCGTCCGCGTGCAGGACTGGCCCACCATCACAGCGTTGCTAGAAAAACGGACCACCTCCTGCTGTACCAAAACCTCTGCGTTCGAACCAAAAGCGGGCACACACTCGACCGCTTGCGACCCTTTCGTCCTCCCCATCTTCCGCGTGGCTGCCAAGCTTTCACGCTCTCAGTCTACGCTCTCAATCATCTTTTGAACACCTTGACCGGAAACGACCGGAACGCGCCACTCAAACGATCCGACCATCGTCGCTTGGGACCGCTTTTTCTTGTGCTCTGCACTCCAGTGAACTCCCATTACAGTTGCGCGATATCCAGAGCAGCTCCATTTCATGATCGTTCCGCGCATTCATTCATAATTCCTCCCCCTCTCTCTCTCTCTCCTTGCCTAGCTGATGCCCAGCAGCTGACGCACATATATGTACAAATACGTTTCGCATCGTCACATCGCGCGCGACTCCTTTCATAACCCTCTTATCTGCTGTCGGCCCTCCAAATCCTGGCAGCCTTTCTTTGTGTGGCCCTTAGCCAAGCCTATTTAGGTACGCAACGCCACGTACTTCCCACGCGCCCCTTGCTTCCCAGCAGCAGACCACCTATTATTGGCCTTGCTGGCCTGTTCTGCCCGATTTCATTACACAACTCCCCCACGAAGAAGATATTTGTGCGCGAGGAGAGGGTGTCCAGGATGATGTGGGTAGGTGGGTGGGTGGGTGTGTCAGGCAGCCGGGAAATCTCCCCACGTCGCCGCATATCTCCTAGCCCCCCACCCGCCGTACCTCCCTCCAAACCCAAAGCGGGTTGGATTCCAAATCCAGGCCCATACCGCGCAAGACGCCAGACCCCAGGCGGAAGGCCGCATTGGCGGGGGGCCCAGAGCCCGCACCGGAACTCGTACCAGCAAGCCCGCACGGAACCCCCGCCGTGTTGCATACGTCCTCCACCCCCTCCCCCACCCCCACCTCCACCTCCTCCTCCTCCTTTTGGGCTGTTCCTTCTCCTCCATTATTCACCCTGTTCCCCGGCACTTCACCATCCACCTCCGGATGCATCACCATCCAATGCGCGTCATCGCTCCAAAACCAAGCCCCCGACTGGTGACTCCCGCCGCCGACAGGAGCATCCGTACAAATGCCGTACAGGACCTCATGGGGAGCTTCATCCACTCTGGAGGTCGCGGCGACCAGCCACTCCAAGCGTGACTTGCCGGGACTGCCGCCCTGGCCGTAAGGCCAGTCGTACACGTACGGCATAGAAGCTATTTGCGAGCCTACCGCCGCGGCGGCGGCGGCTGCAGTTCGTTTGCACGGTTCGCCGTTGCATGTGAGGAGCTGCAATGCGGGTGCGGTGGGCGGGTGAGGGGGTGGAAGGGGATAGAAGCTGAGAGAGGAGGGCGTTGGGTAGAAGTCTCAAGGTCAATGAAAGCCTGTATGTATGTATGTACGTTTACCCGCATCATAATGGGGGGGGTAGGCGATGCGGTAATGCGTGGTACCCTTGGATCAGAGGTACACAGACCTACAGAACTACATACATGCATACATGCGTACCGACATACATACATACATACATACCTGCATTACGTGCTGCTGCCGCCGCGCCAGCTTGCTGCTTTTCGGCACGAATGGCAGCGGCAGCGGCGCCGCCATCGCCGCAGTAGTCGTACACGTACTACTGCTGCCGCCGCCGCCGATGCAGTTTCCCGTGTCGGTGATGTCGTGCGGATGTACGGCGGGCGTTGATGACGTCATCACTGCCACCAGGGCCTGTGACGCCGCGAGATCCAGAATCCAGAACTGGTGGGCGCTGTCCAGAAGGTACAGCCGGGTGCCATCGGCGGACGCCGCCATGTTGAGAAATTGCCGTACGGATGCCGTACGCAGCGCTGCCGACAATCGATGGTATGTAGGCGAGAAGGATAGTGGTGATGGTGGCGCTGTCGCTATTGCCGTGTTGGCCGCGGCGGCGGTGGCGGCGGTGGCGGCGGCGGCGGCGGGGTGTTCAGCTGCGGCCATAGAGGAGTGGCTGTGGGCCGACACTGGTGATGTGTACGGCACCGTGGAGCTTAAGCCGCCAAAGCCGCCACTCAAGGTCACCTACGTGGGACGGCAAAACACACGTGCTTTACTCCCCGCCTTTTGTAACGCATCCCCCCTGCCGAAAAAAGTGCCGTCATGGGGCTATCTGGCGCCTTCCAGAATAGCAAGCCATTCGCTCCCGGCCCCGCCCCGCCTCAGCGCGAGAGAGACCCAACCAACCCAGGAAACAATGTAGGCCTTATCTAGCGTGTGAATAAAAAAGCAAGGAAAACTAAAAAGGTTTTTTGCTCTATCGTCATATCGCAGTTACGAGCCAAGTGTGCCACAGGTTCCGGAGGACGGTACAAGAGAGGTTGGTGCCGGTGTGGAGATAAACGCTGAAGGTGCTTGAGTGCCGCCAAATGTATTTTCCAAGTTCTTTTCCGTATGTACTGCCGTACATTGATTTGTCGTAGTGGACTGCTGAGCCATTGTGAGGGGTCCCCACCTTACGTTTGCGAGGGAGGTGGAGGTGGAGGCGGAGGTCTGCTGCCTCCTGGGTGACCGACCGGGAAGGAGCAGCTCCTCACCGGTAGTATCGAGGATGGCTGTTCGACCCGTGGCGGAATTGGCTTTATCCTACCTCCCCTGGACACGTATGCATGTATGTATGCATGTAGTCGTTTGTGTGTGCCGATATAGATCTGTACAGAAACCCAACCTTAAAACCTTAAAACCCTAAAACCATGAGCTCCCATCTTCCCTTGTTTTTCAGCATCAGTAGCTATAGCTACAGCTCTAAAGCAGCAGCACTATTAAACAGTAGCAGTAGCAGCAGCAGCAGTCGTGCCATGTCACATCTTACTTGCCTGCAGCTCAGCCACTCGCTTGCCCAGTGCAAGGTCCCACACGAGGAGAGGAGGCAAGGATGTAGCGGCGGTACTGCATGTCGTACTGTGAAAGCTACTGCTGCCGCCAGCTTGCTGCTGTCGTTGGGCGCCCCGTGTTGCTCCTGTTGCTGTTGCTGCTACTGCGGTTGCCGGCGCCGCCGTCATCGCCATCGGGCCCCTTTGTGCGGTGACCAGGAGACCACCTTGAAGCGGGCAGAAGATAGGCTGTGCCTGCGCGCGCGTGTATGTATGTATATATGTAACTATGTATGTATACATACTGTATTTGTGTATCGATGTATACTGTATGCATGTATACATGTATACAGAATCGATCATCAACAGAGCATGTTGGAGCATGTTGGAGGCCATGAAATGGGAACCAGCACATCTGGCGAGGATGTTGGAACATATGTGCGCTCACCTTAACTCAGTGTTATCCCCCCTTTGGGCGCTAGTCTGGGCTGATAGTGCGGTGTGTCCTCCCCTTTTTCTCCGTGGCTTTTAGGCGTTCAGCTCTCTTGACCTTGGGCCTTATGCTAAAGTTTGGGAAGTTCTACTTGAGTATAGGGTCACGCGCCCCCAACCGTGTAACACACACATATATACATACACATATATACATGCGTACATACATACAGGCTCTGAAATTGGATGGGGTGAACGGATTAGGTGCCCCTCTCGCAGGGGAGAGCAGGGAACTGCCTCGGGAAAGAGGGCCGCTGGTGAAGCTTAACCACCCTGTAACAACATACATATATACATACGTACATACATACAGCCTCCCTGGCGGCTGCCAACATCTCAACACCCGCACAGGCAGATGAACAGCTGGAGTCCAAAACGATTGCGGCCACCGAGGGGCCACCGAGGGGGCTACCCGGGGGGGACACTGCTCAGGAAGAGAGCCAGCCAGCCAGCCAGGCAGGGCCCCGGGGTGGGACCTCATCCCAGCCGACATCTACAAGGAATCCTGGTCGGCCATTGGCACCACCACCACGGCAGGCCTACCCACCGCAGTTTTTGTTGGGTGACCTACAACCCGTTTAGCTGTAGCGCTAGCCCCCCCCGGTAGGTGGGGAACGCTGCTGCTTAGTGCCGGCCGTCGTACCCCTCGTACCCGGTCTGACCGGGGTGTGGGCGGGATGCACGAGACGGCCGTGTGTGCATCCGCGCCCCCCCGCTGTGTTTCGGCCCTGGGCCCCCTGAGGCTTTTGAGCCCACTGTGTAATCCACGTCATACATACATACATACATACGCACACACGTTCCCCCCCCCACCTCGTCCAGGGGCAGCCGGAAGGCGGATGCCGCCGGGTGCACGAGTGAGGTGGAGAAGGCACGAACTTGCAAGTCGTACACGTGATACCTGACAAGGGCATGGGTCGGGGGATCACGTGCAAGGAAGGAATCAGGGAAACACAGGCAAAGGGGAAAAGGGGAAAGAGGCGGCGGAGGGGGGAGGGGACGTGGGAAGGGATGATTCGAGGCCGGAGGGGGGATTGTCGTGTCGCGGAAATACCAAATACCAAATATCAAATAGCGCTGCCATGCCGTTATCCATGTGACAACTCCTACATATCACCAACACGAGCACACGTCTGTGAGTGTGAGTGCGAGTGTCTGGGTGTGTGTGAGAGAGATGTGTGCTTCTAAAACCCAAACCCAAGCCTAGGGAAGAGAGAACGCGTCGCCTAATACGTGGGAAAATGGCCGATGATCTGCACCTCCTCCCCCCGGCGGAAAACCCAGTTATGCAGTCAATGTGGAGTTAGGACGTAGGGAGCAGTGCGTGTCCTTGATTTTGTATAATGTATGTATATGCGTGCGTTTTGTGTGTATGTGTGCGTATGTGTGTGTAAAGGTTACAAGTATCTGACCGGGCCTGATGACACTGGCCACAGAGGGGCTGCTGCCCAGCCCCGGCGGGAAGACGCCTAAGCTCTCTCTCTCCCGCGGAAGGGCGCGCGCGCGTGTGTGTGTGTGTGTGTGTGTGTGTGTGTGTGTGTTCGGGAGGGGGAGTGCATATTGGGGAGGAGCAACGGCCCAGGGTGAGTGTACGGAAAGTGGCCACCACTGTACAGTGTACGAAAGATCCAACTGTATCACACATACGAAGGACTGGACGGAAGATATTTTTGTACGGAAATGGGAAGGGTCTCTTGTACGGAAGAAACCCGTCATACGTCAGCGTAGAGCACTCTCTGAGGTTGGTTCGCAACCCCGGCGAAGAATGCGGCCTGAGCGGGTACGTGGCTCCGGGTGGTAATGCGATTATACGAATGCCGTACACCGTACAACCGTACCTATCAGCTGGCGGGGCAGATGTAGCTAGAATGAGCCAACGGCCCTGAGGTGATGGCCGGGGGGGTGAGAGGGATGGAGCGGGGTGGAGAGGGATGGAGAGGGATTTGCACCAGGATTGGGTTCGCGGCAGCGGTTTAGGTAAATATATATTTTCTTGTACTACAAGGTACGGCAACTGCGAGTGCCCCAGGCATGTGCCATCCAAGGCTTTAAGAGAAGTAGGTGAGCATCAAGAGCTTTCCAGGGTGGAAAATGCCCGGAAAATAAGACGTAATGGCAGCCAAGTCATTTCCTGCATACTTCTCCCGTACGTGCCGTACACTGCCGTACACTTACGTTTGGTGTAATCTTTATGGCCCGTACGTATTGCATGCTGAGGCTGTCCGGAAAGCGCTGTTGGTCGGGCCGGCCAGCCCCCCACCTGTTGATACAACACACGTGTCTCACATCAGGTTGGCAAGAAGGGGGGTGGCGGGTGGGTGGGGTGCAGGAGGGTATGAGAGGGCAGGGTAGAGGCAGCGTGTAGAGTGTGGGGCTGGTAAGTTGGCGGAGGAAAGGTTCGGTGAGATTGATTAAACAAAACAACTTCCCCCACTATATAAACCTTCCCCCACTTCCATGTCCCCAAAATACATTCCATCACACCATCGTACTGCACCCTACCTGTCCTCCATGATGACGTCGTACACGTCCCCTGACTCAGCGTCGTACACCATGAGCGCGTGAACCTGCACATCAAAACCGTACACCGCAAAACGACCGAATTACATAAAAAAATCCTCCAAGTGCCGAGTGCGGGAGAGAGGGGAAAGACGAACCACACACGATTGAAGCTGCTGCCAGGGCAAGATAGTAGCAAACGTAAAAACTGACCGAAAGGCGTCCGTGGCGACTGTGACGACTGTGACCTCGGGATGACGAAATGACGTAGATGTCGGAAATCCTACCTACCTAAGCCGCCAGAATTAAAAAGCTGAATAGTATAGCCAATCCGTAAAGAAGTAGGTGTAGAAAAGTAGTAGTGAGGGGAAAGACGAACCACGAGCGAGTGAAGCTGACTGATGCCAAGGGAAAGAGACTGCTGCGGCAGGTGTAAAGAAAGCATAACTAACCAGTCGGCGGTTGTGAAGTGCGGCGACCTGGGGGTGATCTAGTGATGACGATATCGGAAACCTACCTACCTACCTCGCCGCCAAGACTAAAACAAGAGCGGAAGAAGAGCAGTAGATCCAAGCCGTAAAACAGTAAAAGTAGGTGTAAAAGCGGCGAAAAAAGTAATAAAAGTTGACGTGAGAAGAGAGCGGGGTGACGGGAGCTGGAGTAAAGTTTTCCGCCGGCCTGGCGGCGGCATTGGCGGCGGGAGAGAAGGGGGGGAAAATGGCATACCGCCCTAAAACCACTAAAACCACTAAAACCACTTTCAACCCAGAAACCCAAATCCTCTAAAACCCACTGGGCCCGAGCTACAATAACTTTTCAATTCCCACCATCCATACTTCCTCTAAGAGCCTTTCCCGCCAATTTAAAACTTCCTAAAACCGCTGCTAAAACCGCTGCTAAAACCGTTGCTAAAACCGTTGCTAAAACCGCTGCTGGAAACCAACTCTTATGGAAAAATCCAAAACCAGCCCTAACATAATCCGGGGTCTCACCTGCGCTACAGCCACCTTCCCTCCCCCCACTGCCACAAAGCGGATGTAGCCGTAGCCGCCCATCACATTGGGGATATGAATGAAGTGCCTGATGGAGCAGTCTTGTAACTCCCAGACGATGAGGCGGTTGTCCCAGCCCGCACTGGCCAGCAAGCCCGCATCGCTGTCCGCCGCAATGTCCCGTACACCGCGAGTGTGACCTAAACAGGCGTCGTAAGTAGGGTTTTAGGGTTTTAGGGTTTTAGGATGAGTGGAATAATACATACACACGTGGTGCCGAACACACGGGGCATGTACGGGAGAAATGCATTACTGACGACGTTTTAAAAAGGGGTGCGAGGCGCTCTGTCGTACCATTCAGTTCCTCCAAACTGCCCGTTTCCAGATCCAGCCGCACCAGATTCTGCTGGTCCGAGTGGCTGGCAACCACCAACCACCGACCCGTGGGCCCCACCAACAGCACCCGGGTACTGCCGCCGCAATTGGCGGCGAGGGCGCACGTCACCACCGCTGTCTCCTGTTGCTGCTGCTGCTGCTGCTGCTGCTGCTTTTGAGCATCTGTAAGCGGGGGCAGCGGCGGCGGAAAATCACCGCTGGCGCAGCCCCCGGCGGCCGCCAATCCTAGCGCCTCCGCCGGCCCCGCAGGAGCTCGGAGGTCCATTGACTTGCCGCGACCTAGCGGCGGCGGCGACGGCGGCGGCGGCGGCGGCGACGGCAGCAGCTGTAGCTCCAGTCGGCGGACGGTGTGACCGGTGGATCCGCCACCCTCCGAACGTCCAGAAGACCGCCGCTCGAACGGCTCCGGCGGCCATTCGTCGCCGCCGACGCCGCCGACGCCGCCGACGCTACTGGAAATGTCGTACCGAATGCTTCCTTCCCTAAATTCTTGGCTGCCCCCCGCTCCAGCCGCCTCGGCAGCCGCCTCACGCTCCCTCTCCTCCTCAATCAGCGCGTACATGAGTTCGTAAACTTCGTCGTACCAGTCACCCGATTGCGCCGCGACGGCCGCGGCCGCCGCGCCAGCGGCGCCGCCACCGCCGCGGCCAGGCAGCGCTCGCCACTGACCGCCGGCCGTTGCGCCCTGGCGCCGTACAGACGGTGCTCCTGCCGCCGCCGCCAACGCTGCTCGTCTCGCATCGCTCCCGCCCCTGATGTCGACCGCAAGCGGCTGTTGCCGCGGCTGCGACTGTAGCGGGTACGGATGCAAAGAATGCGGCGGCGGCGGCGGCGCCGTCGGCAAGCTGGATGTTGCCAACGGACTCCGCACCGGCGGCGCGCCTACCAGTCGTACTCGCGCCAGTACGGCGTCGCGGCAGGGTACTCCCGCCGCCTTTATTGCACGAAGAGTTGCCGCCGGGAGCTTCAGAGCGGTACGGCAGTTCAGGGGGTTGCGGTACAGCATGGGGAGGAAAGGCATGGGAGAGGGGGGGTGGATAGGGACGGGAGAGGAAGGTGGGGGAGAGGAAGGGGAAGAGATTCAAGAGTGCTTTTGCAGTACAATTACTTGCCGTACTAAAAAGAAACTTCCAGGCCCGTCTCGATGAGGCCAGGCACAGCCATTTCATTTCAGTCACCCGTCGGCCCACTGCCACCGCGAGCACCGCAGGGGATATGCGGGGTCACCGTACAGCTCCAATACACGCATGTACGAATGTACGGATCTACCTGCAGCTCCTCCGACGCCCGCCGGCGCCACCAGGCCTCCCCCAACACGTCACCCACTCGCCGCCGCGGCGTCCTGCCTGCTACCGCATCACCTGCAGCCGCCGCCGACGTCGCCCATGGGCCGCCGCCAGCGGCGGCGGCAGCGCCGGGTGGGCCTGCCGGCGCGGCCGCCACCGTCGCCGCCGCCACCGGCATTTCGGAAGCATCCTCGGCGGTTGATATCGCAGGTGGAATAGCCGTAGCTGCCCCCGTTATGCCGGACCTGCTGGGTAAATGAGCCAACCGCTGCGGCGCGGACCCATGGGTCAGTCGACCCGTGGGTCGGATCCCTCCGGACAGCACGTCGCGGGCCCAGCGGCATGAGGCGGGCAGGGCTCCGCAGCAGGTGGGCAGAGGAAGGTACTCGCAGACCTTGACGAGATGCCCCACGGGGGAAGACCGGGCAGGTGTTAGGGTTTTCCTAGGATTTTTCTAGGGTTGGGTTTGGAAAGGGGTTTACGATTAAATAAATAAATAAATATGTGTATAATCGATAGATCAATCACATTTGTATACAATCTATAACTTCATTGCATATATTTTCTGTAAATATTAAATGTTAGTAAAAATATGTATTATTACAATATACTATTAGGGGTTTACGATTACATGTCGACGCGGCAGCGGCAGCGGGGATTTCGTTTCCGTACAACCACAACAACGACAACCGTGACCATAACAAATCATCCTTTCCTAGGTAGCTGACCTGGCTTAACCGTTAATCTCCTGTATGACACTCGTGATCCCGTACGACTTCCCAACCCGGTTCAAAATCACCCCCCATGGCTCCTTACCACCACCACCACCATCTGCTCGGCAGCCCACCTGCAGCAGCACCTCTGCAGGGAGGTCCTGAAGCTGTAGCGCTGGAGGTGACCCACTGCTGCCGCCGCCGTCACTGCCGCCGTCACTCGATGGCACAGGCGCCCCTCCGCCGCCGCCGCCTTGAGAGGTACCCGCCGTCGCCGCCGCTGCCGTCGCCGCCCTGACAGCCCACCGCCGCAGCGTTGCAAGAGGTGTCGACGGCGCCGCCAAGGATCCGCCTCCGCCAGCTACCCTATCAGCCGCCTCCGTCGCCGTCGCCGTCGGCAACACCGCGGCTCCCGCACCGCCAGGGTTGCTGGACGGCCTACTGCTGCTGTCGCCCCAAATAACGCTGCTACGGCTGCTACAGCCGCCACCGCCACCGGTGTCATCTCGATGCTCGACCACAGCACCAGGAGGTTGTAACGCCGCTTCCTGGCAGTGCGTTCGTGGGGGCGGCGGCAACGCCGGCGGCAACGCCGCCGCCGCCGCCGCCGCCGCCACGTCTCCGGTCCGGCCGGGTCGCGCAGGCGGCGTCCACGGCCCTTCCGGCACCTCCATTACCTCCGATGGAAGTGAGCTGCCCCTTTCCACTCCCAATGGTTGCTGCTGGGGATGCTGCTCCTGCTCCTGCTCCTGGTAATGGTAACGGTAGTGGTGGTGATGGTGATGATGATGGTGATGGTGGTCCATCAGGCGCGGTCGTTCGTACGTCGTTCCGAAACCTCTTTTGCTCGTACCAGTGACCCAGGGAGCGGGGAAGAGGGGGGGATTTGTACGGGAAGCGAGGGGATGCGGACTCCTGGCTCGGCTGGACGAGCCCCGGAGGCACAACCCGGGGGTGGCAGGGGGGAAGGGGGGCGTGCGTAACGTCCCCCCCTGCGCCCAGTTGACCGCGGCCAACTGCCTGCGGCGGCGGCGGCGGCGGCGGCGCTGGCTACAGCTGTTGGTGGTGCTACTGCTGTGCAATAAAATATTATGGGGTTATGGCAATGGACGTGACAGTGGCTGCAATGGTGATGAAATGACAAAGTAACGACGTTCGTCGGCTGTGGAGGCTGCGGCGGCTGCGGCGGCTGTGGCGGCTGTGGCGGCTACAGCGGCTACAGCGGCTGTGGCGGCTGTGTTAATTGTTGGTGTATTTGAAATAATGCGGTGCCGGAACAGAGCAGGTTGGGGAGCTGCGGCCGCGGTTCTGCGCAGGTGAAGCCTCCGCGTATCGGGCGTTTAGCTGCGAGGAGGAATAAGGACTGAAGACGGATGAACGAGGTATAGCTGAAGGAAATCGGAAGAGGCGCTCTGTTCTATAGGCGTTATTTTGGAACCCCTATTAGAATGGAGGAATCAAGCCGCTAAGAAAAGATTAGAGAGATGGAGAACGAGGTCTGTTTTTGATTGCTATGTGGCAACCGCCGGCCGACTGTCTGTTCTCAGTTCTTTTATTGTTTTGGAGAGGATGTGTTTAGTTTTTGATTCTTGGCGATTTGGGTTGCAGTTGAAAGAATTCGTTGATGTGCGCGGACTGCGGTGTCTGCTTGTGGGATCTTGTCGGGCATAAGGCGGACAAAGGACAAGAGATGTATGATGCCAATCGTGGCCGAGCGCGTCGTTGTCGTTGTCGTCGCCTGGGTCCGGTGAGGAGAAATGTCACCGTCGCACACAAGCAAAAAAAACAAAGCTTACGCACACACGCAAAGCTTACGTACACACGCAAAGCTTCCGCTGTTTTCAAATTCCTTGTTATTTATCCTCTCAATCGCGAGTTTCACTCTTTCTTCGTGCTCTCGTGGCCGTTTTGGCTCCTGTTCACGCTTTGGGTGTTAACGACCCGTGGGTCGATGACGGTTCAAATTTAAAAATGTGATGATGCTCAGCAAAATTACTGTTCCGTAAAAATCAGATTTTTCAGTTCAAAAGGCTGTGTTAAAAATCATAAAGCGATTTTTACAGTAAAGCGCACTGCGACCTACTACCCGTCTGGCGCACAATAAAGCAACCTTTACGGTCGCTCCATAACCTCCAATTTGTAAGTTGGGTCTGTATGGCATATGGCACTTGTATGTGCTTGTGCTTGTGGTCAGCAGGCTCACCGCGCCTTATTAACGCGTCTCATCGCACCTGGGTTGCTGTCCGCTCTTCCTCCTGCTCCTCTGACACTTACGCAACGCCGCAACCGTCGCCACCGCCGCCAACAAACGCTTTTCCTTAGCAGCCAGTCCTTTCAGGCCCACACATGTAGACAGCGGTCCCTTCTTACCCTTCTTGCTTTGTTTCATTTCAAAATGAAACAAAATTTTGTGCACATGCGCACGTTGAAAGGACTCAACGCTCCAAGCTTAAGAGTTTGGCTGCCTGTAATCTCCTTCATGTTGATAAACAGTGTTGTTTCCTTTTCTGCTTGAACATTTTTATCCTTGCGCGCAGGAAATCATCCAATCATCCAAGTTATCCTCTGCTGGGCAAGTGCAACACTCTCAGCAGCAGCGGCAGTGGAAACTCCTTTCCTCGACCTGAAGGCCTTTTCTGCTAAACAACACGTATGGACCGCTACGGACACAACAAGGTGAGCTGGTGAGCAAAAATTTTGCAAGCTGCCAACGTTTACAGCAAGCCATGGCTCCTCGCTGGCAAGAAGCTGGCCTTGAAGGAACTCGAGAGTCGGGACCACTCCTGCGCTGACTGCGACTGTTCTCGATCGCGAAATGCGTTGGCGGCGGGGCGGCGGGAAGTGCCGTTAGACGCAAGGCGCCACAGCAGCAGCATTGAAGGGGCCAGCCAGGGATAGGGGATAGGGGAAATGCTGCTGAAACCACCACATGCCACCGTGCCAACCGCCGTGCTAACCGCCGTGCCAACCGCCGTGCTAACCGCCGTCACGTGATTCTAGGGGCACTACTATTCGAACGGTCCAGGAGGAACAGGCGGCGGCGGCGGCGGCGGACCCCGTTCCGGACCCAAGAGTCGTTACACCCTGTTCGTGGAAAATGTCAGCTCCATGACTCCAAAGTGAGGCGTACGATAGTACGACAGTACGGCAATTCGATAGTAGATATTAGATGACATATTAGATTAGATAGATTTATTAGATTTTAGATTAGATAGACAGCCAAAGAATGTTCTGGAATGCAGTTACGTTGTGTGAAATAGCTGAGACGACGTGATAGCTGGTGTCGTCCTCAGTGCGATATCGGAACAAACTTTTTGTAATACAATTGCTAACCACCAACTGTCCTGCCTTAATGATATATCAACTTTGAAACCCGCAGAAAGGACCTTGTACGAGAGATGGAACGGATCGCGGGAACCGTCCTGGCGGTGAGCGTGTGTGTGTAGGTATGTGCGAGGATGTGTAACCCTGAGACGTTAAGGCGCCGTTACCAAGTATACGCTGTCCCTTTATAAATGGTCACATAGTACGGTGCGGTGTACGGCACTTGACGGCGGCAGGCCCCAACCTGTGGCCCCGCCCAAAAGGGGAACTGTCGTAAGTTCCCCCAACCCATATGCCCCGCGCAGGCCGCCAAAGATGATCGTAAACGTACGGCACTGGTGGAGTTTCGGAGGACCAGGTACGGCACGTGCTTGTTTAGAAATACGGGTTGGCCCCGCTGCGACAGAGGGTAAGAGAGATTGAGGAACCCCGCCACACACAAACACAACTCCTTAACAAATATACGTACACACACCCTCCCTTCTCCCTTCTCCATCTCCCTACCCCTCCTGTCTCCACAGCGACGCTGACTACGCGTATCGTAAGGCCCACGGGGTCCGAATGGACGGTCGGAGGTGGGAGGTGCGGTGGGCTTCCCGTGACGACTTCCGGTGGGTGTGTTTTTTTGGGGGGGGAGGGGGGAGGGGGGAATATTGGGAAAAGGGTGGGATAGAGGAATGATTATATAGGGGTGTGTTTTCTTTGCTTTTTATGCGTGCCGCCGACATACACACATACGCACATACACGCACGCGCAATGGATGTGCACACACGCACACAGCAATACACATACATGATCCTCGGCCCCCTTCCCCGCCCCCTTACCCCCGTCGCGCGTGACCATGTCATGATGATAGGGACTTTGGCTGGAAGTGGACGGAGGGCGGGTACGAGAGTGATGAGGACGATCGTGACACGGGACATTACAACAATACCACCTCTCCAGTCACCCGGGATCGGAGCAGGTGCGTGTGCGTATGTGTGTGTGTGTGTGTGTACTGTGAGGATATCGCACATGTCGGAGGGACCTGCCTGACCACCCCACCCCACCCCACCCCACCCCACCCCACCCCACCCCACCCCACCCCACCCCACCCCACCCCACCCCACCCCACCCCACCCCACCCCACCCCACCCCACCCCACCCCACCCCACCCCACCCCACCCCACCC
>NW_003307618.1:551772-557447 GCF_000143455.1 Volvox carteri f. nagariensis
CCCACCCCGCGACACTCCCACACAGTACTTCGGGTGCTTAGGGTTTTCCTAGTCCTGCTACTGCTACTGCTGCTACCGCCCGACGACTCCCTTCCCCTTCCTTGTCCCTTCCCCTTCCCTCCAAAACAAACGCGCACACGCACATGCGTGCTCACGGAAAACACACACGCACGGAGCCCAGGAGCCCCCGCGGCACGCAGCCCTCCGCCCGGGGCCGCTTCTCACCTAGCCCGCAGCGGAGCGGATCGCCGTACTGAGGGTGCATGCATGTATGTGTACTGCATATGTATGTGTTTTGGGGGATGGGGTGTGGGTGGAAAGAGCGGGGAAACATTGTCTCATGTTCTCATGTGCACCCTCCAATGGAAGTAAGAATGCATGGCATCGTTTTGTATGTACTGCCTGTTGTACGACCCGTTGTATGGCTGCAGCGGGCGTTGCGTATTGAATGTGGCGAGGAAGGAGAGTCTTGTGTGCATGTCGTACAGGCTGTAGCAGCAGCAAAGTTCTGCATGTTCCACCTCTTGTAAGTGCCCCAGCTGTAGGTGTACAATGGGAGGCATGTAGATACAATGGAGGTTGTACTTGTGAAGCTCGTACATGTCGTCATGAGGCGCGGAATACGGGCGTGTGTGTTTTGGTGTTGGCGGGAAGGTGGGAAGCTTTCCGGTGGTAGGTAGTAAGTAGAAAAGCACAACCATCCCTCACCATGGCTTGCGCACGAATATTTGTACGGCGTACGACACGTACGAGAATTTGTTGCATTACTGCGTTGTTGTATATAAGCGGCACACTGAGAGGGGGAATACTTGGGTGCTGTTGTGATGGTTTTGAGCCTTGGGTTTTAGGGTTTTAGGTTTCCGCATGTTAGGTTTAGCTGCATTGGTTTTGCGGGCGGCGGTTGCAAGACGGTTGGGTTACAGCATAGCCTAGGGATCCCCGTGTCGGAATGCTATCTGCAAAACCAAACCGCGGAGAACCAGAGCGGGATGTCCCAGTGTGTGTGTATGTACGGCAATATCTTCCCGTAGTGCTGTACTCGTGAACGCGGGGGGAACAAGCGGAATGGGGGGCCGAGGGGGTTCAGCGAGGAAGCGGTCCCATCGACTGCTACTGATGCTGCTACTGCTATTCCTGCTACTGCTATTACGGCTGCTGCTACTGCTGCTACTGCTGCTGATGCTGTAAATATGTGCTATGTGGTTGTTGAGCAGGGCCAGCGGGTATTCCGCCTTGCAGCCCTGGAAAGGGCGCGCGGTCTTGGGTCCGGCCAACATCGTACGGGATAAAGGTTTTAGAGGTGCTTACGCTGGAGGGTCGTGTTGAAACACTACGTCGCTGTTTACACACCACCTTTCTGATTCGCAAGTGGAGCAGAACTGCGTTCTCGCAAGCGCGGTGTAACGCCTTTGTTGTAAATATATATCCTCGTCAAAAAGGCACGGATATAGCTTTTTTGAGGTGGCGCACCGCGAAGGAGGGGGGGGGGCTCGGCGTCAAGTCGACCTGGCCTTTCTGCTGCACGCGATAACCCCCAAGCAGAGTGTACCAGCAGAGCCTGCGTGTGGGCATGTTGTTGACGGCGCAGCCGCACTCAGGCGCGCACTCGTGCAGACACCGCTGGGGATTGCTGACCCGTCGAGGAACGATCACACGCACATTTCCATGCATATCCTTTCGGAGCGACGGCGTAGTATTCGGCTAGGCCGGATGCCCCTTTTCGAGGCTGCCGGGAATGTGAGGACATATGTATGTATGTAATGAAATACATGTTGTCCTGATCGCCTCGTCAGCTGCAGGAATAATGCGCGGCCAGCTGGCCCGCTGGCTCTACTCTCCACATGAGTCTAGAGCCCAGTGTAACAACCTCCCCCCCCACCCCCCACCCCACCCCCCACCAACCCCCACCACACACAAAAACACAAATATGCAGGCATACCATAGAATATCGTGACGCAAGATCGCAGAGCTAATAGGTTTTTCCTAGTATTGCTGCATGCCGTCATGAAGGGATGGCGAAGGGAACCGAAGTGAAGAAGGCTGCTGCTGCTACATATAGTCAGACAGACAGACAGACAGACAGACAGACAGACGGTTTTCACGGATGCGTGCCGCCCCAGGGTTGACATCATCGCCAGTGCCGAGTGCCCAAGTCCGATCTAATCCCGTGCGGCTCCTACTGGGCGAACTCCTGACGGGAGCTCGAGTAGATATTTTATAATATTTATATATTTATGTTATTCATAATTTGGCTGGCAGCATTCCTCCATACAGAAAGGTCTCACCCGATCGTTCGACGCGATCCAAAACAAGCAATTACCCGAAGAAGCAATAGCCGCTCCGCCCGTTGATCACCGCCGCCAACAGGTGTGCGGCACGTCGCACCACCGATCCACCACCGCTCCGCCCACCGCCTGATTGAACCCACATGCGACAGACTGTGTGAGGGTTTGGTATTCGAATTACTGAATAGGCTTAATTAGCTTTGATTAGTATGACTTTGTGCCGGACAAGGCTTTGCCAGGCTGTTTAAGGTATCCTTGCTCCTTGTAAGCTTTAATTTCTTCTCCTTCTTTATCCCTCAGACAGCGACCGATGCCGGGCCTTGCAGAACAGCGGCCAAGTTAGGAACTGAACGCTTCCCCAGTTGCCAACTGGAGGAGCCTGTTCCTTTCATTTCGAGTTATGGTTCGAACCCTACCTCGGTACTTTCAGACTGTTCACTAACGCACTCGCTGTTGGGTGTCACCTCAGCTGCCTATCGCCAAACTGCGAAACCGTGTCCTTGGGCCACCCGCCTGAGTTGTCCGTCGGCCGGTCCGCGCGGCACCTTTACGCTACCGGTGTGTACCACAGGTCGAAAGAAGCTGCGGATATAAGATATAAGATTGCGCCTAGGTGGGTGGTTACATACGGAACGAAGTAAACCGTTTCAGCTGTACATGGCTATGGCGCATCTATCTGTTTTTGTCCTTCCGCGAGTCGTCAAAACATTTATTTAATCATACAGGAGTTTGTTTCCCTGGAATTAGCTTATTACATACCATTATTTCTATCGCACGTAAGCGGCACGAAGAGGCCCAACACTTGTGGCAGATCTCCTATTTTCCGAATAGATCGAGATTTGAAACGCGCATACTGCACGACCAGCGCGTTATCCGCAATTAGTTGGACTACGGGCACTCAATTCTGCAAAGCCCCGCAACAACGGGGAAACTATGGGAAATCACTGGCGCCATGCCTGTACAGCTCCTGTAGTGCAGCTCCTGTACAGCTCCTGTACAGCTCCTGTAGTGCTCCTGTAGTGCACTTTCGCGTGTGCGTAGATGGAAACGTTGTGTAAATATGGGAATATATATCACATCTTATGTCTCCAGCATGTAGCGCAGGAGACTTGAAAGCGGGTCACCGCGTGCGTGCCCGTGCGCGCCAGCATCATGGCTGGCGACAGGTCGGAGGTTAGGAGTAGGACTCTGCCTGTCTAAGATGTTGAATTGTATAAATTTATTGCACAAAAGATACTGTTATTATAACGTGGGATTCAACTTGTGAAGCGCTACAGCAAGGTCCTCTGTGCGCTGTAACCGCCAAATCGCATCCTTCCGGAGCCGGCGGCTCCGGATATCATTGCACCATATATATTAAATTGTTTCTGCTAGAACCAAATTGTCGCTTTTTAAAGCTAGCCTAGCTTAATATCTGCGGAACCATTCACGTACAATTCAACTTAATCCTTCAGGCAGACCGCAAACCTGATCAGATGTTAAATGATCAAACTTACAGTGATGTCAGTTAAATCTTCTGTGACATACGCAAGTTAACATATCTTCCTTTCACAGGAAGAACTCGACGCTTAGTAACTCTATCCAGCCTTAACCGAAGGCTTCTACTTCTATCCACCGATCTTCACCGATTACCAAGATGCGTGCTTCAAGAGATGAGATTGTTGCCTCCTTATCCGCTTCTAGCTCGGTCACACTGGGCCACGCACAACTTCAAGCCAAGGCACCCAGCAACAAAGTGCACCCGATGGTACGTTCAACATATCAAAAATCATGCATGATTCGATCCTAAACATTATTTATCAAGAGCGACCCCGGCACTGTAATCTTTGCTGAACGTTCGTCTGTGCATTCCTCGAACGGCATACATGTCCCTTGCGACTCGTTTCCCGCTGCTCTACAGGCACCAAAAATGGCTTCAATCGTGGTCGATACCTACGAAACAATATACAGCTTAAAACTTGCCAAGTATTTCGAGCGCCTATCGGCATCACCAGGAACCGGTCCCAACTGCGCCGGCCACCTGCGAAAAGCTCCGTCAGCACCATCTTCCCCGCGACACACAGATCTCTCAGCCGCTAACATTTCAGATGGTAGCAATCAACATATTGAATCGATCCTGACCGCACAGCAGCAGTCGCTACTATCGCCCTCTCCACGCCTCGCAGAGTCGGAGTATTGCCTTCGGTCAGCCAACATTGCCGACGACGACGAGAATAGTGCCGACAGCGACGCATTCAACCGCTACAGCAAGAACATTATCAATACCAACATCAATATGAGCTCTACTAATGACAGCAAGACCGGCAGCAGTAGCAGCAGCAGCGGCCCCTGCTTAGGCGGCTGCGCCGTTCGCTCCGGAAGCAACCCCACCTCCTGCACCAGCAGAAGCAACCTCGCTACCGTGCACTCCGCAGCCAGCCCCAACCCCATCGCCCCCACCCCGACCAGCAACTGCGACCTACAGCCAGACTCCCTCTCCCCATCCCCATCCCCGAGCCCTCGGTTGCCCCATACAAAAACTCCGCGCAGCAGCGGCAGGAATGGCAGTAACGGCAGCGGTAACCACCCATCGCACGAGAATCAGAATCAGAACCTGTTCTTGACACGGCCCCGTAAGCACCTGGGCGCTCACCACATTGAGCTTCGCGAGGAGGAGGTTGAGGAGGAGGAAGAAGAGGAGGTCCTGCCTTCGGAAATCGCAGGGCAGCAGCAGCAGCAGCAGCAGCAAAACCACCACCACCACCACCACCAACAACAACAACAACAGCGGACGGCGGGTGGCATCAGCCGCAGCAGACGACCCCCTCTCTCCCAGGGGACTACTACCAGCGCCTCCAAGACGCCCACCGCCACCGCAGCGCCCGCAGCTGGATTCGAGCGGCCGTCGCTACCGCTGATCTCGGTGCTGCTCTGCTCGCCCCGCGATGGCGTTGAGGCGGCGGTGAAAAAGGTCTTGGACAAGGGCGCAGACGCAGACGCGGACCGGGGCCAAAGCCAAGGCCCGAGTGCGGGTGAGGATGCGGGTGCGGGTGCGGGTGTCCCGCACCTGCCCCTGGAGTACGAGGCGCTAATGGAGGCGCACATGGACGACCTGATCGCCCGGGGCCTTATCCACTGGACCCCGGAGCAGCTTGTAGAAGACGCCCTGCAGCGGGCCTTCTTCTCACCAGCCGCCTCCTCCTTACCCTCACCTTGCTGCTCCGCCGCCTCCTCCTCCTCAACCTCCGCCGCCTCCTCCTCCTTCGACTCCTCCTCCTCCACCGCCTCCTCGTCCTCCGCCGGCGCCGCCGCCGCCGCTGCTGCCGCCTCACCATCAGCGACAGCGGCAGACAAAAAAGGAGCAGTAGCAGCAGTAGCAGCAGCGGCCCCCGGGCCCATAAGGCTCTCCAG
>NW_003307618.1:557875-563444 GCF_000143455.1 Volvox carteri f. nagariensis
GGGACGGGGACTCCAGGGGGGCGGCGGCTGTGGCGGCGCAGGCCCCGACGGGGGTGGAAGCGGGGGCGGCGGCGGTGGTGGTGGTCCAAGACTTGGAGTTTGCCGCGGGGGCAACGCGGGGCAATGCCCGCGGCGGTCCAATTCCAGGGAAGCCAGCGGCCCTCGGGTGCCGGCTGGGGCTGTGCGGCATGGGGCTTTTCGGGGGCTGCAAGCTACGTGGCAGTGTCGAAGATGGTGTGTGAGGGCGCAGGGTGATGACCGGGGTGTGATGATGATGAGGATAAGGAGGAGGGTGAGGAGGAGGAGAAGGTGTATGTACGTATGTACGTATGTGATGTGCCCACTGTTTAAATAATTGTACGGAGGGTGGAACCGCTGGATTTTCTTGATCCAAGGCATAAGGTGGTCTTCAGTCATTCAGTCACGGCTTTATTGGCGAAGTGACTTTGGATATTCCTTGTACGGGGGGGGCCTTGGCCGCCCCGGGGCCCCCCTGCCTGTCTTTCGGTGACTCGGTGCGTAGTGATGTGGTGTCGTGCGGCGCAGTAGGAGGCGATTAATATCTAAGTATGCAGTTGGGAGACATTTAAATTTTTAAATAGCGTTGTTTCTAGATCTTCTTTAGTAATAAAGCTGCGACGCTGGATGATACGTTAGCCTGGAGTGCTTTGAGTGGCGTTTGGTTGGGGAGGACGGAGAAGCGGAGTGAGGAGAGGCCGGATGTTGGATCTCGCACGCATGCGTGTGCGGGATGTAGGGCATTAAATAATAATAATAATAATAATTCTTGTGTGATTGTGTCGTACTGTGTGTACGAGACGTACTGTGTGAACGACGGGACGCACTAGACCTGCTATAGACGTGTTTGACTACGTTCTCACCTTACCGCTGAGCGCAATATTACAAAATAATGTGTTGACTGCAAGCTGATTGAGGCCAGTTCGTTTTTCCTGCGTAAGTATTAAAGCAAGCACCTGTCGATCTTGTACCTATTAGTGGTGTCTTGGGCGTCTGAGTTCCAGAAACGGACCATTTCCCTTAGGTGGTGTATGAGTTCCCCCATTTCACCTTAAGTCGTTTTTTGCTGCTGTTGGATCCGTGTTGTACGACTTGTACGAGTATGCGAAGGCCCGCCGTAGACTTGAATCGATTGATGGCTGGTTGGCTGGATGGGGGAAGCTTCCTGGTGCCGCTGCTCGGGGCTTGCCCTGACATTTGCCAGGATATGTCTTGCCATCCTTGCGCTTTTCCCATTTGTTGGTTAGTTAGTTATGTACGTATGTATGTATGTATGTGCAGTCCACCCTGTAACGCCCATAACCCCGGGGATAGCGTTGGAACGTACATTACGTTGGACTCCTTTTCTAATGTTCAGGATTTGCGCGCGTTGGAAGCCGTGATGTGATGTGATGTGATGCGTTAGTTGCCGACGCCATAACACAAGACCGGCATAGCATACGACAACATTAATTAGGAGAGTACGACATATATTCAACATCTAGAGGGCATCATGCCGAACATCGCGTCTTACAACGCGTATTTTTAAAAAACGCACTTGCGGTGTAAAGATACTGCGTATAATCGTTTCGTACACTGCGTCGTACGGTGAACATGTGCACTGTATGTGCACGAGGTGTCAGGTGGAGGTGGGGGAGGAAGTCCCCCCCTCCCCCGGGGAAAAACCCCTCCGCACCACCACACGCCTACAGCCTGTATGTATGTCACCAGCAGCAACACGGCTGAAGCCACTCCGCCGTTGTCCGTCTGTCCGTCTGTCCGCCAATCCGTCTGTTTCTATCTGGGGGTTGGCCAGCCTATCATCCAGTAAGTCAGCCAGTCAGTCTGTTTGTCTGTCCAGCCTGTCGATCTGTCGATCTGTCAGACAATCTGTCTGTCCAGCCAGTCTGTCTGTTTGCCTGTCGATCTCAGGCATACCATCCAAAGGGTACCTACATACGTACGTACGGCGGCTCGTTCAGCGTATTATGACACGTACGACACGACACGCTGGCTCACTACGTTATATGTCACGCTATGCGTTACACACACAGACACACACACACAGCACAAGAGAACGACTCCCCGGCCCCCCTAACCCCTTCCCCAATATTCCCCCGGGAGCCCCCCCCTCACAACTTGCCACCCCCACCACTTTCAAGAAGCTGCAGTCCTCGACCGGCAACCGCCATCACAAACCGCGACGTCGCCATCCCGTCGACACCACCACTGCCACTGCCACCACCACAACCGCCAGCGTTAAGGCCCCGCAAACCCCCGGCGGCGGCGGCGGCGGCGGCGGGGTGAACCGAAGCCCCCGGCCTAACCGACCGCTCTCGATCGGGGTCTAGGGCCCCCGCCTCCTCCTCCTCCTCCTCCTTCTCCGCCGCCGTCACTGCGACTGCCATCAGACACGCGGGCTCCGGAACCTCCACCGTGGCGGCCGCCACCGGCACCGGCACCAGCGGCTCCACCCCGCCGACCAAACACACACCGCAGCACTCCTCCTCCTCCTCCTCCTCCCCCGCCCCCGCCCCCGCCCCCGCCCCGACACGCCTCCCCGTACTCAACATCCCAATCTCCACAACACGGTGTTTCAATGACGACATCTCGGTGATGCCCAGCACGTGTCGAAGATTGGTCGGAGATCCCCCCCTAGCCTCGTCCAGCCCGCCGCCGGGAGCCTTGGTCACTCCCATGCATCCCCCCGCCGCCGCCGCCGCCGTACAGCCCGACTGCTGCAGCTGCAAGCTCCACAAGCGCACCACCTGGTCCAGCCCGACACTGGAGATCGCAACGACCGGCGGCGGCTGGGCGGGGCAGTGAGAAGTGACGGCGGATACCCCCCGCAGTGCGGACGCGTGTGCTAGCGGCCTCAGCGCCACACCCACCACCTCACCGCGCCACTGCACCTGGACCTGACTTGGATGGTGGTGCTGGTGCTGGTGGTGGTGCTGGTGGTGGTAACAGTGCCCCTCCTGCTGCCGCTGCTGCTGCTCTTGCCCCGTCACCTTAAGGCCATGCTCCTGCGGTTTCCCGCCATCACCACCAGCACCACCACCAGCACCACCACCAGCACCACCACCAGCACCACCACCAGCACAGTCACCAGCACCACCACCACCACCACCACCACCACTACCACCACCAGCACCGCCGTCGGCACCCGGTGAGCTCATTACGCGGTTCACCTGCAAGTGCAGTACTGCCAGAGCTTGGTCATCTCCCCCGGTCACGAGCACGAGTCGGATAGCTGGGCAGCTGCGGGTAGCTGCCGGGTAATGGGCGGGGGGGCCGGGGGGGCCTTCCGGTGTGCAGACGGCGTCGTCCGCCATTAACTCCAGAGAGTTCACTCCCGACTGGTGGACTCCGCGAATCATCAAAACAGGGTTCAGTGGCGGCGGAGGTGCCGACGCCGCATCAGATCCGGCTGTAGCACCGCCGCCGCCGCCGGGCTTCCTTCCATGCCTCAACCCTGCCGCCGCCAGCGGCGGCGGCGGCGGCAGCGGCGACGCGGCGGGGGCGGCGGCGGCGGCGGCGGCTCCATGCAGCTCTCCGGGTATCCACCACAGGGCCACATCTCCCGCAGTGTCCCCAGTCGCCAACCAATAACCGCCAACCGTAATTGGCTGCAGCACACTGCCAGCAGCAGTAGCGTCAGCACCGCCACCACCGCTGCCGTACAGTCTGGCCCCGGTGTGCGCCATACACAGCACGGGGTGTTGATGCGCCGCCAGCGCGGCCACACGGCGCCAGTTGTCGCGGCTGGTCCCGTGCAGGTCCCAGACGAGGAGGCTGGCGGTGGCGTCAGAGGAGGACACCGCCAGCAGCGCCGTCGCCATCGAGGTGGCGGCGGTGGCGGCGGTGGAGGAGGTGTCGGCGGTGTCGGCGGTGGCGGCGGTGGAGCAAAAAGACGTGGAGGCGACTCCGAGGAGTGCCAATGCCAGGTAGCGCCTGAAAGCGGTGGACAGGTAGAGGACAGGGAAAGAGGGGGTAGTGCGGAGGGATTTAGACTTAGAGCTGATACAGATGGTGTGGGCCCCGAGGCCTCATCCCGACAGACTCATCGCGAGGCGAGGCCTCTACAGCCTCATCCGCATTGGGGCCGCCACAGAGCTCGGTGTACGGCAGGGCTCTCCCCCCCCGCACACGTCAACTTCCTTACAGGTTAACCCGTCGTTGTTGTCTCTTAGCGCCCTTCCCCCCGTGCTCCCCTTGTCCCCTCCTTTCCCCCCTCGCATAACATCCCACATACATACATACACACCTACATACCTCACACCCCCTTCGCCACAGACACAGACACACAGACAGACACACCTGTCCGCAGACGACCGGGGCTGGCCGCCCGCCGCCGCCCGCAGCGCCCTCAGCTCCTGTTTAGGCAACCGCCGGGTGGACAGCCACCGGCTGCTCACTTGCATAGCCCCAACAGGAACAGCCGTAGCAGTAGTGGTAGCAGCAGTGGTAGCAGCAGTAGCACCTCCTATCGCCCTGGAGCTCATCAGCGCCGCCACTTCTGCCGCGTAGAACGGCTTGACCGCCTCCTCCCCCGCCTCCCCCTCCTCACGCTGCTGCTGCTGCTGTTGTTGTGGTGGTGGCAGCTGCGGGCATGCCTCCATATCGCCGTCCGCACATACGGCCGTACAACCCCCCTCCTCTCTCTTAACCTCCGCCGCCGCCGCTTCCGCCGCTTTGTACGACACCCGCAAACACACCAGCCATGCCATGAGGACCTCCTTCGCGCCCGCAGACAGCACAAGGTACGGCACTACTTCCGTCAGCGGTTGGTGTGGGTGTACGGCAGCAATGGCACTGGCGGCACATGCTGCCCTGGGCCCGTCGGCTGTGACACCTAGCAGGGCGGCTTCCCGAGGGCCCAACGCACACGCCGCCAGGCACCGAACGGCCGTACCCGCCGCGTGCTCGCCGACCACCGCGCCGTCACGGAAGCACAGCTCGTACATGGCTCCGCCGCCGCCGCCGCCGCCGCCGCCGCCGCTATCGGTGCACGGCACCGCGGAGACCCAACGGATGCCGCCGTCTTCGGCGCCCGTCAGCACGCATAGAGGCGGGGGCGGCAGCGGCGGCGACGGCAGCAACGACGGGTGCTGCCGTACAGTTCCTGCTTGCCGTTCCGACAGCGGCGGCGGTGTGTGCCGCCAGGCCGGCAGTACATTCAGGCAAAGAATCTCTCTGCCGTGATGGCCCACATGGAGAAGGTGGGGCAGTGCCGCCCAGCGCAACTCCCCACTAACTCCCCCGCCTGCTGCTCCTCCATCTCCGAGAACACCGCCACAAGAGCCCTCTTGAGCAGACGGCGTGAAACCCGCCTCATCTCCTTCTCCCACCTCCTCGTGCTTCTCCTTCTCGCGCCCAACCCGGCCACTTTTATCCTCTGCACCTACCACCGCGCGCTGCAGCTGCAGCGGTGGCGGCGGCGGCGGCGACGGGGCCGACGGCTGCTGCTGCTGGTGCCAGCGGGTTTGAGCGGTCATCGGGCCGAGGTGGCGGCGCAGCACCCGGATTACTGACCCGTCCTGTTTACCGCCACCGCCACGGCCTCCGCCGT
>NW_003307618.1:563494-577390 GCF_000143455.1 Volvox carteri f. nagariensis
GACGTCGCCGCCGCCATCGGCGGCGCCCACGTGCAGCGCATGTGTACGACGCCAGCCGCCAGCTGCTGGGACCCGCATGAGCTCCGCGGCGTCCGGGGCCAGCGCCACAGCGAGGAAATCGGACCCATGGAACCCGGCCACCAACAAGCCGCCGCCGCCGTCGCCGCCGCCATCTGCACCGCGGTCGCCAAGGCCCTTGCCTGAAAGTGCTGCAGCCGAACGTTGTCGGCTGGGATCCGTCAAGGCGGCTTCAGGAAGGTTCGTACCCGGGGACTGAGGCGGGCGCGGCGGCGGCGGCGGCCATTCGATCGCTAGCTCAATGGAGGCGACGCCGGTACGGCTTTGCGTACCCAGACACTCCAGTCGTACAGGACATTGGCCTGGAAATTTGATGCCGCCGACCCCGCCGCCGCCAAAGCCACTGCGCTTTTCCCCAGTTCCCAACTCGCCCTCGTCGCTGTCTTTGGCGGCGATGCTTCCCGCCGCCGCCGCCGCCGCCCCTGCCGCATAGTCGCTGCATCGAAACCTGGCCAGCACGCCGTCCCGCCCCGCCGCAAGAAATACGGCAGGCTGGACTAGCCGTACCCAGCTGACGGCGCCGGGGCCCAGTGCTGCCCGGAACACTGCCACGCACGGCAGGTCGAGTTGCTGCAGCGGCTCGGCGTCGGCGGTGGCGGCGCAGGCCGCCGCGCTCGCCGGCGCCGTCAGCGCCGCCCAAGCGTCTGGCGGCGCCCAGAACGCCAGCAGGTTGCCGTACTGGTCGCCGGCGAGAAACACTCTGTGAGTCGGACACACGTCCGCCACAAGCAGGCGGCCCCGCAGGGGCGAGTGCAGTACAGCGGTCAGCGTCGCCGCCGCCGGAGGCGGCGTCGGCGGTGCCGCCGCCATGCCGTTCCCCGCAGCCGATGACTCCATCACGTCCGCCACCGCTGTCGCCGCCACCGCGGCGGCAGAACGACGTTCCGACGAAACATTACCTCCGCCGAAAGAGGAGGACGTGGCGGCGGCAGCTGGCGGCGGCGGCGGCAGGCGCCAAAGTCTAATGACGGGGCTGTCGCCGGCCGCCGTCAGCAGCACGCCGCGGCCCAGCGCCGCCACCCACCAGACCGCGATGACGGCGCCCGCATCCGTCACGCGCCAGCTGCACAACACGTCGCTCATAAAACCACCGGCGTCGCCGCCGCCGCCGGCGTCGCCGCCGTCCTCACCGCTCGGAGACGGGTCTTGGACGGCGTGACGGAACCCGCTGACGTCACCACTGGCAGCAGCAGAAGCAGCAGTGACGTCAGCAGCAGTGCCAGCGTCATTGCCGACGGCGCCAACCGCCAACTGAATGTACTGGTGGCGGTGGTTGTGCTGGTACTTCTGGGAATTGCGCCGCTGCAGCTGCTGCCGTACGTGTATATGCACCACGGAGACGAGGCCGCTGTTGTGACCAACCGCTAAAAGGTCAGAGAAACCTGTACGACACGTCACGGCGCCGCCACCGCCGCTGCCAGACGCTGCTGTTCCCCCTCCACCATCATCATCACACCATCCCCCTCCGCCACCGCCGTCGCCTCCTATCGTACACACCTCCAAGCAAGTGCATGGACCCTGCGACGGGTTGTCGTACAGTCGTACCCACCCGCTGGAATCCTCCTCACGCTGTTGCTTTTGTTGCGGCTGCTGAAGCTCCGAAGGCCCCTCTTCCTCACCATTCTTCTGGACATCGTGATTGCGGCGCTGGCGGCGGCAGATGTAGCTGCTACCGCTGCGGTTGCGAAAGACCGGTAGGAGGTCCTCCGTCGTGCCGTACAGCGCCCCCCCATAGGTTCCCGCCAGCAGCATCTGACCCCCCGCCGTCAGCGCGAGAGAGCGGGGGCCGTCAGGTGAGGGGGGGGCAAACGATGACGTTGAAGACGGGGAAGCTGCTGCCGGAGGCTTAAACCTGGGGCGCGGGTAATGGGGGGCGGTTTTAGTGGTTTTAATGGTTTTAGTGGTTTTAGAGGTTTTATTGGGTTTTAGGGTTTAGGGCTCGTGTCAAGTTTATAGCTATAGTGAGTGGGCGATATCACACATGGCGGTTCCCCGGAAACCCGCATAAGGCCCCTCGCCTCTCAGCGCCTCCCCCCTCCCTGGACTCCCCGCCCACACGCCGCACCTCACAAACCGCTCCAACAGTCCACCGCAAACTGTGCCGTACGCCTCGGCTGCGGAAGGGAAGGCGGTGGGGGCGGCGGCGGCGGCGGACATATTTTCACCGCGGCCGCCGCCGTCACCGCCTCCGACATCATCGCTATGGCTACAGCCTCCGCCGCCCGGGTAGCCGTGTCCTGTTTCTTTACCCCCCGCTGCTGCCGCCGCCGCCGCCGCTGTTGTTGTTGTTGCTGTGTAATTGAAGAGACATGAGGACAGAGGGACGCGTGAGAAGCACACATACAACATTTTGGCGGGAAAAAAGCGCCCAATGGTTTTCAAAAACATCGCAAGGTTCTTTTCCCATCCACCCACCCACACAAAAGAGGTGGGTTGGGGGTTCGGGCCGGGCTAGTGGTGGTGGTAGTGTTTGCTGGCCTCACCCGCCAATAACCGTTCTTTTCCCCCAAGTCTGTGTTCGTGTGTTCACTGCCCTTTCCCCTTTCCTCCACCCCGGCTCACCGGTCAACGACGGCGGTTGCACCGTTGCCACTGCTGACGTCGGCAACCACTCCCTCAACGACCATAACCGAATGGAGCTGTCCGCTCCGGCCGTGGCCAACACGCCGCCAATACACACGCCCCCCCTCCACCTCCCTTCATCTGCGCTCACAATAATACCACCACCGCCGCTACTGCCACCACCACCGCTACTGCCAGCAGCAGTAGCGCTGCCGGCCCCGGGCAGTAGCGCACACCGCCATATCCCCCGGCCACGATGACCCTGAGGGTGCCGGAGGTACAAGTGTACGACGATGGGGAAGACGGGGAACAAGGACGAGAAGAGGTGTACATGTATGTATGTATGTATGTATGTATGTATGTATGTATGTATGAGAAAATTTCCCTTTCACCCGACACGGAGGCTCGCTCCGGCCCGAAACCCCCCGAACGAAACCCGCCAAAACACACACATACACACCTCACCCCTTTCCTCATCCCCCAACCCATACACGCACACACACACACATACACACACGCACCTGCAGCACCCCCAGACATTTCCCCGTCACCACGTGCCACATCCGTGCCGTACAGTCCTCAGAGCAGCTGACTATTACCAGTGAGGAGGGGAAAGGGGAGGAGGGGGAGGGGTTGGGCCCTGCAGCGGGCGGCATCAACGCGTCGTACTCCACTGCCGTACAGCACCACACTCTGGCCGTGTGGCCCCAAAAGGTACGGCAGGGCGCCACCACTACCGCCGCCGCCTGCGAGCTGCGGGGGAAGGGGGAAAACCGCGGAATCGCCATGTATGTCTGTGTGTATGTGTTTCGTGTTCTTGGTAGTGGCACACAGCAACAAGGTGGTTAGGATACCGTACACGCATGCCGTACTCATGCTGGCCACGTGGCGCCATCGCGACCAACAAAGTTAAAGGAACTTTTGTGTGCGTCACTGCATATATGTATGTATGTATGTGTGTATGTATGTATGTATGTACGTATGTATGTATGTATGTACTTACCTCCGTGTGTGTGTCCCCTCCCCCCTTTTCCCCCTTCCCCGCTCTCCCCCGCAAGCTCACTCACCTCATCCCCCCTCCAGCCCTCTGGGAAGCCAAATCAGGCAACACCCACAAGCGGGCGGACCGGTCATCGGAAGCAGTGACCAGCATACACCCACCGCCACCGCCACCACCACCTCCACCTCCACCGCCGCCCCCCTCCCCGCCCAACCACGTCACGTGGAGCACGGACCCCTCATGTCCTCGCAACACATACACAGGCCGACACTCCACATGCAGCGGTCCAGACAACTGGCCCCCCTGCTGCTGCTGCTGTAGGTGCTCCTGCTGTAGCTGGTGCTGCTGCTGTAGCTGGTGCTGCTGCTGTAGGTGCTTCTGCTGTAGCTGGTGCTTCTGCTGTAGGTGCTCCTGCTGTAGCTGCTGCTGCTGCTGTAGGTACTGCTGCTGCTGTAGGTGCTGCTGCTGTAGCCGCTGCTGCTGCTGTAGGTGCTCCTGCTGTAGCTGCTGCTGCTGCTGTAGGTGCTCCTGCTGTAGCTGCTGCTGCTGCTGTAGGTACTGCTGCTGCTGTAGGTGCTGCTGCTGTAGCCGCTGCTGCTGCTGTAGGTACTGCTGCTGCTGTAGCTGCTGCTGCCGTAGCTGCTGCTGCTGTAGGTGCTCCTGCTGTAGCTGGTGCTGCTGCTGTAGGTGCTCCTGCTGTAGCTGGTGCTGCTGCTGTAGGTGCTCCTGCTGTAGCCGCTGCTGCTGTTGTAGGTCCTGCTGCTGCTGTAGCTGCTGTCCGGATACGACCCTCCCCGTCCCCCTTCCCCCTCGCGGACCCCACGACGTGTCGCTGCAGCTACTGCTGCTGCCCTGCTGTACGCCGGCTGGATAGGGCTGGGGCTGTAGCTGCAGCCTTGGACGAGGGCGAAGGCCGTCAGCAGTTGCGTCGTGAGTCGGACGACCGCTCGTACCCAGGGCTGGCGGCGCCACCGCTGCTGCTGCTGCTACTGCTGCTGCTCGCTCCTCCAGCTGCTGCAGCCTCCCCTCCAACGCCGCATACCGTCCCGCGAGATGCGCTAACCGGATGCCATCGGCAGGTACGTTGTACGGCCAATGCCGTACGGCATCACCATCATAGTACGGCGTAAACGCCGCCGCCGAAGGGTTCCCCGACGGGTACCGAGTGGCGGGGGCTTCCCCATGAGTGAAGTCCGTTGAGACGGTTGGTTCGGTTGCGGCAGTTGTTGTACGAAGAGGTAAGAGGGGCGGCAGCAGTGGCAGCCTCCAAATCAGCACTTCATTGAACATCGTTCCTGTGGTGCAACGGCAACACCGGCAGCAACAGCAACACCACCATCACCACCACTATGAGGAGGGGGGGAGAGGGGCGGAGAGCGAACCCCTCTCAAAGGCCACATGAAGTTGTCGCTGCCGTATAACCGTGTGTGTTTTCCTATGCTTTCCAACGTTGTTGGATTGGGGGACGTCCCCCCCTTCCGGGCAGTCAGTACAGCTCCTTGCTTTGCCGGGCCGCCGTGCAGCCCCCCGGTCACTATCCGTCCGTATCCTCGGCTTCCGGATCCAGAGTTTTCCAGCCATCGCTGGTATCTGCTGCTATCGTCAGTGCTATTCGTGTTAACTCCCCCTGCATCCCTCCTCCCCCTCCCCTCCTCTCCCCTCCCCTCCTCTCCCCCATCCTCCCCTTCGCACCCGCCGCTATCCACAGCCTCATTCCCTCCTCCGCCTCCAGGGAGGGCCGTACGGACAGCACTGCCGCCCCAAACAGCTGAAGCCGCTGGCTGCACCGCGCGGCGACCAGCCAGCGACCTGACAGAAGGGGACCCAAGACCACGGATCTGGACCCGGATCTGGATTCGCATCCGGGTTCGATTCCCGTCGCTGGCGATTGGAGGCTCCAGATCTCGGCGCTGTTGTCGGCGAGGGCGAGCACCAGCAGCAGCTGCTCCGGGGACTGGGGGTGAGCTGGAGGAGGAGAAGGAGAACGAGGAGGGTAGTGGTGGGGTTGCGGGTTGCTCGCGGGCGGGCAATCTATGCGGTAGGTATGGAGGTGTGTGTGGGGGGGGAAATCGTGGGGGGAGGCGGCGCGAGTCAGTGCAGTGAGGACATGGCACACAGACAAACACACCGTACAGAAACCGATGACGTACAACGTGTAGAAACCTTCGGATGCTTACACGTGTGAATTAGGGCATGCTGGGTCGTGCTGGGGGGAGGGTGCTGGGGGAGCTGGTAGGAGGTAGAAGGGGACATTGATTCACTATCCTGTTTTAGATTTGGTGGCGGCCCCCTCTCCCCCTCCTCACCCACACCTGCTCCTGCCGCTGCTCCTGTTCCTGCTGCCGCTGTTTGGCCACACGGATGCGCCGGTGGTGTTGCGGCCAGTGACCCAACCACGTGCTGCAGGTGCGCGGATAGCACCCAGGAGGGTCGGGGGGGAAAACACACGGCGGCACGCAACACGGCCACAGGCGCCCTAGATGCCGCTGCTGCTGCTGCTGCTGCTGTTGGTTTTGGTGTTGAGCCAGCAGCGGCATTGGCGTTGGCATTCTGGTAGGATAGGTGAAGCTGGAGGATATGGACCCAACGATCTCCGTGTACGACAACCCACGTGGTTGATGGGCAGCATGGGGATAGGCTGGGGCTTTCGTCGGCGGGTACTGCCGTCGTGATGATCCCGTGGATGCGGGCGCCGTCAATTATGTGATGTACGGCATGAAGGTCGCCATTGGGTAGGCTGTAAATGAGCAGGCGAGGTCCGCAGCCTGCAAGCATCGGGATTGACGGCAGGGAGATGTGCAATTGGCGGGCATATGGGTCCATGATGGGATGAGGATTGAGAATTGTAAGGAGTTCGGTACGTGTAATTTTTTTAACCGGCAGTAAACTTGGAAAGGTTGGAGCCTCGGAATTGTCGTTGAATTGGACGGCATTTTACAAAAATGCTGAAGCAGTCCTTCCTAAAAGTTTACCTGCCAGTAGGAAGACGTGCTCTGTTCCCAAGCGAACAAAATGAACAGCCGTCACATCGCCGGCGAAGGCGGATTTGACGACCGACGGCATGGTTCTTGTTTACATTTCTATGCGCATAGCAATTTCGGCGCAAAATTATCAGCTTTGCAAATATCCAGAAATTAATCCGAAACAGCGCCCTATCCTGTTTGCTGTCCCCTTATTGGCAGTTGCCTTTCTTGTAACCACCAATCAACTGTCAACCATTACTACCAATTTCCCGCTTATGCATATAATTTTTCAGCATGACTACACCTAAATAAATGATGCTTCTCGTCCCCACACAAAACTGCATATATGCACTAGCTTGGCGTGTGAGGTCCTTCGTTAGGTCTAACCACTCTACAGCGAGGCACCCATAAGGAATTGGTGCACGCATAGCCTCGCAACAAGCCTTACACGTGTCTTTGCTCGCCAAGCACTCTTGATCAATCTGCGCGTGTGGCAGGATGAGCATGAAATCAGTGCTCCGTGTGGGAAATAAAAAAATGCTCCCATGCGCATCCTATAAGCAATTATTGTATCGAGTGAAATGCAAGCATTCATCTAGCTGGACGCGAACCAAGGAGCAAAGCCCGCGTTTGTGGACCTACGCCCGGATTGCGTGTTACGCTGCAAAAACGGCCGAGGTGCGCCCATGGGGTTTAATAGCGACAACATACTGACCTCATAATAGAGCCTTCAGAAAGGAAACTTTCAAACTTTGGAAGTTAGCTCATCTGTGGTTGCCGTCTCTTTTCCCTTTCTGTGGGCAGGCCGTACCACCACAAGCAGAAGGCACCGTCAACGGCCTCACCGGCAAAGACGTCATTGTCCGGTACTATGAAGCATACAATTCCGGTAGGATTTGGAGCTAGGCTGAGCGGTTGTAGTTGGTTGCGCGTTGACATGAACTTATCCATCTGAAGCTTGACTACGACATTGCCCGTGGCCGGTATCGCGTGTACCCCGGGAAACCTTCCTCGTGGCGTTGTGTACGGCACCAAGGGTGCTCGTACTGAAAGCCGGTGTTCGTATTTCATCTGGGGACTTGGAGGCTGAGTTTGACTGGAATAGTTTGACTGAAGAGTTCTTGTCCCCTCTCCCCCCGGTATGATGATGCTCCCAACCCCAAAGCACGTCCACGCATCGACATACATACATACATACATACATACATACATACATACATACATACATACATACATACATACATACATACATACATACGCCTAACCTTTCCTCGCAGGGGATCTGGACACCATTGCTAGCCTGCTGGCTCCTGATGTGTCGTACCACGACATGATTTACGAGGACCCGTTCGTTGGCCGAGATGAGGTTCTCAACTACCTCAAAAAGGTGACGTGTCCACCAACCACCCCATCAAACCCCCCTCAGCGTAGTCAGCGTCTGCGGATTTGGCAGCTGCCAACCATGGGACCGACCGGAGTATGGATGTCGTACATTGCTTATGATATCGTCAAGCACGTGTAACGATGCAGAAATGTTTTCGGGTGTTGAGTCATGCCGTATTACATTCCCCCCTATCTCTCCCCCCTCTCATATCGAGGCGCAGCGATAGCGCTGGGTGTTCGCCGTGCACCAACCCCATTAACCGCCGGACATACTTTTTACCCATCTTGTCGCTTCGTACACTCCCGTACGTTCCCGTACGTCCCACAGGTTCGCCGTACAGTCCCGGCCGACCTGCAGTTCGTAATCGAGGACGTCACAGATGGTGACCCCCGGGCTGTGGGCATTACCTGGTACGACTGGGGGGGGACTGGGGGGGGGAGCGAGCAGGGGCGTGTGTGTGTGCCCTCTTGGGCCAACGGCGGCTAAAGTTTGGGTAGTTATACTCGAGTATGGGGTCACGCACCCCCAACCATGTAAAACACCCACACCCACGCCCACACAACGCCGGGGACATCAACCCAACGCGCTAGGGACGGCTCTACGGTATACATACACACACACACACACGGCCTCTTAAGAGGGCAGCCAAAACGGCAGCGAATCGTTCAAGTCAATCCAGTTCACCAAGGGAGAGCGGCAGCTGCGTCTCCCCCGGGGGGGGGCTCTGAGGCTCTTTGGGCGCCCTCAGCAGCAGCACCACCACTTGCGACTTTCCAGGGCGGGACGGGACGGGACGGCACGGTGGTCGGCACGGGGTTTTCCCTCCGTGATATTGCTGGCCCCCCCCCGCCCCCCTAATCCCCCCCCCGCCCCTGCACGCCTCCTTTCCTCCCCCTGCTCTGCAACCCTACCACCCACCTAAACCTCACCATGACACACGAACATGAACACGAACACGCATGAGGGGTAAAACCCGCACACCATCCTTTCCCCCCACCCACCCACACAGGCACGTGGAGTGCGGTGACGGTGTTGTGTTTCCGTTCTCCCGGGGCTGTTCCTTCTACACCCTCAACCCCCGGGGGCAGATAACCACCGCACGGGATTTGGTGGAGAGTGCGGCCAAGCCGGGGAGTACGGCACTGAAGGTGGGAGGGGGTTCTAGGGGGGCGGGGCGGGGCTCCAGCCAGCCGGCCACCACTTTAACTGCCTAACTGCCTACGTTAGAAAACAAAATACACATTCACGAAATCCTCTCCTCTCCCCCCTCCACGCCTCCATGCCCCTTCTCCCGCGTTTATACTTCCCCTCCCCCCCTCAACCCCATCCCCAACCACCCACCCCAGCTGCTTGCGGCCCTGACCCCCGTGGTACGGCAACTGGGTCCCGCCGCCCACCCCTCCACCCTCAAGCGGCTGCCTCTGGCGTCAGCGGCTGTGTGGGCCTTTTACCTGGGTACGTGTGTGTGTATGTATGGGTGGAGGGGGGTTGCGTGTGTTCGTTCGTTCGTTCGGACCCTCTCCCCCTCCGCCCCTCCTCCAGAAGGCAATATCTTGCTTGTGTGTGGGTTTTCGATCCCCCTCTCCCCCCTTCCTCCGAGCCAACCCCCCCTTTTCATCTTCCCTCCCTTTCCCACCCGGTCAGTTCTACTTCTCGTACACTCTTGCCCTGGCAGCAGCTTCACTCGTTCACGTGGTTCGTCTTTTCCCCCACCCCCCTTCCCCCGTATGTGTGTATAGGTTACACGGCGTACATCATGTTGGGCACTGGAGCCCCGGGATCACCTGCCTACAACACTCCACCTGAGGTATGTACGAACGGTGTGTACGGTGTGTGTATATCGGGATACGTGAGGACTTGGAAGTCTGACTCTGCGCAATTGGGTTGGACTCCTTTGTCCGTGTATGTATGTATGTATGTATGTATGTATGTATGTATGTATGTATGTATGTATGTATGTATATACATACATATGCATGCACATGTAGAATACTACTTAGGTATGTATGTATGTTGTTACGGGGTGGTTAAGCTTCCCCAGCGACCTCCTTCCCGAGGCAATTCCCTGCTCTCCCCTGCGAGAGGGGCGCCCTAACCCATTCACCCCATCCGACTTCGGAATGTATTCGTTGGGTTCAGCAACTCACCACCAGCATCCAACCAAATCTAGCGGATCAACGGCGCCTCAACTTAGGTGTGTATACAAACATTCTAGCTTATGTCTTTAATACCCCCCTTCTTCCTCCTCGCGCTCCAACTAATTGATCCGCCCACCCTCTCTTTGTGCCTTAATACGACACTGTACGACACAGGTGCTCCAGGAGGTGCTGTACGAATCACTAAACTTCTTCTACATCAACATCGGCCTGGACGCGTTGGGCTGGGCTCCCGTACCTTCTGTAGCTTGCCACCCGGTTTCGGAGGCGCTGTTCAATTTTGTGGCGGCCTGGTCCCTCATGGCACTGCCGTACATGCTGTCGGATGGTCGCAGCCGAAAGCTGGGGGGAAGCGGGGGGATTGTGGCCTGGTGGACCGGCATCATGGTGAGATGTGTGTTTTGCCGGGTGGGGGAGGAACGGGGTTTTGGGGGAGGGGGAAGGGGGGGAACCGAATCAAACCCCAATAACCCGTGACTCTTAAGAAACCCAAGACAAGCACGTGCATGGATTTGTGGTGGTTTCGTGTGGTTTCGGAGGGGTGGGGGGAAGGGGGGAGCCGGAGTCGTTACTTACCCGACAAGGCGCTGTATGTGCCAGCCGGGGGGGTTACACATTATGGGGGGGTAACGGCTGTGTGTTTTCTGCTAGACGACACGGTATACTACCCCGGGGTTGAGGCTGCGATGATGTCGGAAGATATTTGCCGTTACCAACCGCAAAAAGTCGTTGAGCCAACCGTGAAGGGAGTCTCAAACGAAGCACGACGACGGAGATGGCTAGTGACGGAGTTCGAGGGGGGGAGGGCCTCTCGCGAGAAGAAGATGCCGTGGGGACTGTGTTTCTGCACGTCTGCTTTGTCGTACTCCCTCGGATCCACGGTTCCAGTTGTGTCTGACGTCGAATTACATGGTGTGTGTGATTCTACACCGTATGTACCATTTGTCCGTACCTTTGTACGGTGTGATGAGTGTGTTCTCCCGTACACCTAACTCCACACCCACACTTTCCCAAACCACCTAAACACAACACCTTTTCCCCCTCACCCCATCCCCCCACCCCACTCCAAAACACACACACACACAGTTCCTAACCAACGTGTTCTACATCCCCTATCTGGCACAACGCGCCGCACCTGAGCCCGTAACGCCTACCTCCGGCAGCGGCAGTAGCAGCAGCGGCAGCAGCACGACGGCGCCACAGCGGCAGCAGCCGCAGGTGCCCCCCCCGCCTCCACCCCCCAACTCCCCCCTGCCGCCCTGGTCGCCGGTCTTCGGAGCCACCGGACTGCTTGTGGGCCTTACCTCAATCGGCTGGGCGCTGGCGGCGCGACCGGAGTACGGCGGTCTGGCGGAGCGGATGTCGTACTTTATTGAAACGATGAATTCCAACAGGGTGAGTGACATTTGCAGTGAGAGTGTGCGTGTGTTTGTATGTGTGTCCGTGTGTGTTTGAATGTGTGCACGGTGCCCAAACCCGCAACCTTACGGCACTCCTTTCCTTGTAAGCCACCCACCACCGGATAGATAAGGCCTCCGAACCTGACCCTGTACCGCCTCCCCCACCCCCCCGCCACCCGCCACCCGGGGGGCCCCCCGGGGGGTATGTCACCCCCGCAGGTGTTTTATGCCTTCCTGGTTGACTCGGGGCTGTACTGCGTTTGGCAGGCCGTACTGATGCAGAACACACCCGCAAGGTACGGGAGGCTGTGGGGTAGGGATAGGGGTATGTATGTATGTATGTGTATATGTATATGTGCGTATGTATGTATGACGTGGATTACACAGTGGGCTCAAAAGCCTCGGGGGGCCCAGGGCCGAAACACAGCGGGGGGGGGCGCGGATGCACACACGGCTGGTTAGCCTCGTGCATTCCGCGCACACCGCGGTCAGACCACGCGAGGGGTACGACGGCCGGCACTGAGCAGCGTTCTGGCAGAGCGGCGGCCTCCTCAAGGGGGGCAGCAGCAAGGAACATGCAGGCAGATGAGGTTCCGTTTTTCTGTACACCAGCGGATCGTGGCGGATCGTAACCTATTCGTCAACCGCATATAGGGATAGCAAGTGTCAGTGGAGCAGGTCGGTCAGTCGGTCGGTCGTCGAGATCAAGACCGTTTAACAAAAAACTGTTTCTGTTTCTGTGTCGGTGCCGGTGTGGCACAGGAGGATTTTCCAATTGCTCAATGTATTTGTACATCCCCCAAACCCTCTCCTCCTCACCACCACCACCACTACCACCCCACCCCACCCCACCTTGCAATGCCGCTGCAGGTACCGCTTCGTGCCGTTCTTCGGTATGGCAGCTCACCTACTGCGGAGGGGAGGGAGTGAGGAGGAGGGGGAGGAGGGGGGCTTGTGAGGGAAGAGGCGGCAAGGGGAGGAGAAGCTGGAGAGGTGTGTTTGAAACTTTGAATTTCGAGGACAGGAGTGGGAGGCGAGGAGAGTTGTGGTGTGTGGCACTCGTGTGTGTGTGTGTGTGTGTGTGTGTGTGTGTGAGGGGGTTTGAGAAGAGAGAGAAGGGGAGGGGGAGAAGCGGAGAGGTAGGGGGGAAGAGGAAAATGCTTCGCCCTGGGAAAGGTATGGAGAGGGACGAAGAGGAGAGGAATTCATATTTTTGTGAGGAGGGGTGGCATATGAGCTGGGTTGATGTAGGTGCTGGTGAGCTTCGCATGCATACGACCATGTCGTACATTTCAGACACGGAAGAAGAAGTTTTTATTTGGCCGAAAGGAAAAGCTCGGCGCGATAGCCGCGGCTTACCCTGGACATTATTTTTGATATACTTAAATATGTATTTGATACAGTTATAACGTTACCAACCTATTTGGTTTGTATGCGCGTTGTTCGAGGGAGCAAGAGAACTTCCTCTGGGTTGAGACTTGAATTTAGGATACGTAATCAACTTCTTTGGCAATTAAAAAATATATATTTGTAATTTCTTGCACTTTCCGCGGTCTTAGTAGCATCGTGTAATGTGTACACATATTGTAAATGTGCAGCAACGCAGTGCGGCTACGGCGGCTGAAGGGACGTGAAGAGAGGGTGAAAGTAGTTCAATTTTCCTCACATGATTGTATGTGAGCTTTTTGCCTGTAGGCTGCGACGACACCTCTGGGAAGACATTCTCCGTAGCAAAAGTTTTAACAACGTTTAATTTCCTGTTACCTTGTTTTTCTTTCATTTTCGTCAAAAGAAAACTGTTCTTCTGGAACAAAAGTAGTTCCACAACAACCTCCGAACAAAAATGAATCCATTTCCCAATCCTAATGTTTTTTGAATTTGGCGGACGGTCCGCCGGACGGTCGACCGTCCGGCACAGCTTTCCGGGCACACATACCAGCATATTTTTGCACGAAGCAAAAGACATTTTACTGTAGTTTATCCTGGTGCTCGCGGCGCGCGCACAGATTCCTTGCGCAAGCAAAAAGCGTGACATGCAAACTGCGTCCAGATGAGCCCATTTCCCATGCAATTTTGCTGAGCATATAGTAAAGTGAAGTTTATAATCTTTATACGGAAAATGCAACGCAATGCACAATGATGAGGGCGACGCCGATGCAAGTGGTTAGCGCCAGCGAATGCACGAAATGTTAACAAAGCTTAAAGTAGCAGTCAGATAAGTCAAATTAGATTTAGGAACTTGTTTATCTGGCGGTTTGGGGCCTGACTAGGACCATACAGCCATGGGCGACCCAGGTGGAGACGGATGCGGATGGCCATTTAGGCTTGCAGTGGGACCATTTGCAGAGGCTTT